>NC_081349.1:68130291-68136367 GCF_029784015.1 Lycium ferocissimum
AACCCTCTCTGACCCGCTCAGACACCCCAAACAACTTTGTTACCACTTTGTCCCCCCAACCGGGGGGCCGACGGCACCCGGTGCTAACCCACCCGGCACCTCTTATCATACTTTCTCATTTGCATCTTGAGCCACATAGCTAAATCATACTTTTCATTTATCAATCATACTAATCCCATTGGGTCACAATACATCTATATCATCATTAGCATCTATGTCCATATCAATGTACATAAGCCGAAAAGGCTAACAAAATAGTATCCAAAATATAGGCCGACAAGGCCAAACACATCTAACCATATACACATGTCTGCGAGCCTCTAAGAAGAATATGTCATGTCATATTGGCAGGACAGGATCCTGCCGTGCCTATAAGTATGAACACAAAAGAATCTATACCAAAAGTTATAGCTCCGAATAAAATAGAGCTCCGTTGTGTAGTCTGTCACACCCCTACTTGATGGGGCATGATGGGCACCCGACCCTTACGGGCGGCGAACCCGATCCTCGTGATACTCATAATCTTACTTGGACTCTTAAATCATGAAATGAATGCATAATGGAAGCCTTTCAAAGAACAACATGCTTTTCGTCTTTCTCAAATCAAGTAAAATTCGTAATCATATGAAATCCGTAACATAATGCATAATGATACATCGGCTTACGGTACACAAGGCGACATGCTATATACGTGACTACGTACGGGGTAAAGTCTCTAACATGAACCAAGATACCATAACATAGATACTCGACTCGGCGTGACTGAAGAAATGGAGCTCGCCTAAAATTAAAACACTCTTACTCCTTGTACATACACCGCGTGGCATGAAACGCAGCCCTCGAAAAGGGGTCGATTTAAATATGTCGATATGTAAAGCATGAAATACGGAAACGGGATCATCTTAAATAGGGAGTATAGAAAGTCATAAGGCTTGCCTCTGAAACATAAATCATGCGTATCAATATCATATCCAGCCCATTATGGAACTGAGGAACATAAGTAAATAATCATCATGTACATATGCATGCATAACGTGTCCCGGCCCTCTAGTGAGGGACTCGGTGAATAGGATCACCATATGCCATCCTGGCCGCCATCCCCGTATCATCATATCATCATCATATCATATAACGTGCCCCGGCCCTCTAGTGAGGGACGCGGTGAATATCATCATATACATATAACGTGCCCCGGCCTCTAGTGAGGGACGCGGTGAATAATGCGGTGGAGTTGTGCACGAATACATGCCTGGCGTGGACGCGGAAAAAGTAATAACGGCTAGCACGAGGCGTAGTAGTGAGAAACCATATGCATAAAAATTATCATTTCAGACTCGATAGATAAGTAAGTAATCACGCTCGAGCATTAAAATGATAGTCATATTAAATCCGTTCTAAATGTCATTAGGACTACGTTAAAGAGAGTCTTAGAGATCATAGACATGTATCAAACCAATCCGAGACCACTCATGAAAGATATAGACATTACTCGTTACGGAATCTTCTACGAACGTATCGAAGCGATCCGAGCCCGTCTATGAAAGTTAAGGACCTTATCCGACATAGAACCCTTTAGGAACAATAACTCTTTATGCAAAATTTACTATCCAATGATACAAAAGACACAAGGACCATAGCTCGACTATATTGAGAGTGCGAATATCAAGAAGTGAATAAGAATCGTAGACATGCTCGGATCTTAGGAATAGAGTTACCCCAAGGCTCGTATCATATCATATCATATCTTACTTACGTCTAAGACATGCCAAAAGAAAGAAGGGGTAAGCTTTACATACCTGTTCCACCTCTTATTAGCTACGCTTATTCATCCCGGCTACGTAAGCCTACACTTAAAAGGATTCACACTAACGTTAGACTCTCTTTATTACATTTGTTCCAAATTTCAAATCAAACTACTCTATATATTCGTCGAAAATCGGGCAGCATCTCCCGTTTATATGCCTAGGCCAAAATCACGATTCAGCAACCAATCAACAACAACAATAACACCAACATCAACAACACTATTATTCATACCAACATATTCCATGAACGTCCCACACGACGTTTTTCAACGGACAACAACAATATGCACTTTCTTCCATCCCAATCAAGGAGTATAATCTCATCAATACGCCAACAATGTTAGATACCATTTTTATATGAGTAAATCAGTCCATCCACACGGCCACAACACGTTCAAAACAGCCCATAAACACAACAACTGCAATACAACACTCTATGACCTTTTTCTCCATAACTAGTTTCATTTTTAAGGCTTGCTAGACCTTCAAATAAACTCAACATAAAAATATGGGATAAATAACATACCTTACACTTGAATAAACTCAGTCACATCAACTTTCTCCAACGCCAAACTTAAGTAGAAGCAAGAACAATTACCTTTCACGGACTAGTTTGGCGTAATCTTGTTAAATTCTTGATTTATCGGACTATAATATTTGGGAGATGTTTGAGAGGCTTCTAGGACTCTTTGGAATGATTAATATGCTGAAAAAAGGGGCTGATGGGGTATTTATGGCCCCCTAGGTCGGTTCCACCGACTTATTCATGTGGGACCCGCGGAACCATTTGGCAGCTTGGGGTCTTGCTCTTAAAATGGCCATAACTCTTGATTCTGACACCGTGTGAGGGCCCACGACCTATGGTTGAAAGGCTCTTTCAATTATCTACAACTTTTATTCTTTGTATTTTTCCAAATTCCAAACTTATAATGCCGTTTTTGCCCCTCCAAGCCAACTCATCCGAAAACGTTTCCATAAATCGTCCTTTTGGAGGGCTTATGTCCATATTTGGCTTATGGGTCCTTCTTAGGACTTGCTCAACTTTCCATGTACAACTTGTATCACTTATAATATATCCTTTACAAAATCCCAACATGTGGGCCCCACCTTAACTCATGGTTTCGGTATCATCGAGTGATCACGTTAACCATTTACTCCATACACTCTCCAAATGTCATATATATGTTCTTATGCTCGGATAACATAATCTTCATCCATAATCCTTGTGTAACTCTTTGCTCTCCCTGAGCTCATACTAAGCCGTCCACAAAGTCTCTTGATAACGAAATTTTCCGTGGGTGTAACATAGTCCACGAGAGATATAACTATGGATCAATTTGTCTCCACGGCCACCGGGCATGGCGCAGCGTCCACAAATAAAAGGACGTCAGTACGAAGAATGTACTAAGTATGTAAAGCATGATCAACATCAATAAGAAAGTATAATAGACAACATGTGAAATGGCATAGGATGGGAGATAATACTATCATCATCATAACACTTACTTGCTCTTCATAGGGACATTCCATTTCTATGGTGTGTCCGTGTACATACATCCATATCCGAATCCGTATTCGTATCCGTACTCATTTACATTTCGTATCCATATTCGTATTCGTAGTCATATTTCCATTCACACTCATATTCATATCATATACATGTCACATATATTGCATATACTTAGCAAATTCGTACTAATATTGATATCATATACATAGCATACCCGACCACGAAGGTTTGGTGTTTCACATACAGCCCTACCAAGGCTTAGTGTCACACATACACTGCCCTACCAAGGCTCGGGGTTATTCGTACCAATGCCCAGGTGGTGCGCGCGCATTATATATATATATATATATATATATATATATATATATATATATATATATATATATATATATATATATATATATATACGTATATATATATATATATACATATTTACTATATTCTACCGGGCCATATAAGCTCGGGATTTCATAATAGCCATACATAGGCACACATGCATATAAGCTCTTAAGCATCTTTAGCATCAATACTATTGTTGTTCATTACATCTATCCCTAGAGGATTACTCGTCGTATAAGGAATTTAGTATAATCGTCTCATATCGAGGATCATGAGCTTAGTAGCTTTTAGAGATAGAATCATTGGAGAATATCATAGGCTCATAGAAGAATAGATATTTGGCCAAAGAACCATGCCTTATGAAAGAAGGGTTAGCCTTACATACCTTTCCGTTCAACTATTCTATCACTTGCACGTTCTCCTTCAATGCTCACGTTTCTACCTTCATTAGGGTTATACTATCATTAGAAAATCAATGACTTAACATACATGACTAAAGCTAGAGAAAATTGGACAGCATCTCCTTTATTTATACGACTTCTTCCATATCATATATCAACTCCCAAACATCAATACTAACATTCACAACATCATAACAATAGCCTTTATTCACCTACATTATCCTTACTTCTCAATTCACTTCCAATCATTCATATTCATGGTCATAACACACGATTACGTTCATTCATATACAACGTCTATCCCATGTTCTCAACATCATTCATAACATGATTATAATCATAATGTATCAAGAATCATGACTCAATCCAACTATTATTCAAAAATGACACTATTCCCACATTCATGACGCATTTTCTATATCCTTCTACAATCCAAGTGTTTCAACTTTCAAATACCTTAAACAACATAGAAATACCATAAAACTTACCTTAAATGGTGTAGGAATGAACCTTGGGTGCAAACACTTCACTTGAGCAAAACCTTAGTTTCACCTTCACTTGGATTTCTTGTGTTGGATGAACTTTAATGGGTTTCTTACACTTGATTCACTTAGTTTGATGTAGTTGATCACTAATATCTCTTGAATTTTTGTGGGAGAAGTGTTCTAGAAAGTTCTAGAGAGAAGGAGTGAAAAATAGAAATGAAATAATGAACTTGGTCCCCTTTTTAACAACTAAAAAATCTGATCTGTCGGGAAAATATACGGACACTTATACGGTCCGTATAAGTGACCGTGAAATCTACCCTTCAACATCTCTTCTCTGTGGCCATTATACGACACATTATACGGTCCGTATAATTTTATACTGTCCATATAAGTGACCGTATAATCCCATCAGTGAGGGACCTTCACTGTGACGATTCTGCGGACCATTATACGGACCGTATAACATTATACGGACCGTATAACTCATCTTTTCACTGATCTTGTTCTCGTCACTTAGTTTGATCTCCAATCCTTATGGAACCTTCTTAACACTTATTTATCACCTCATTAACAATCTAAGGGATGTTATAACTCTTCTCCAAAACATCATTAAGTCATCGTTAACTTGTTACTCATAAATCCTTCCCGATACATATCGTATGCCTTGCCTTCTCTTGGCAAACTTTCTCCCCTTACCTTGAATACCTTTGAAATCTTAATTAGGGTCATCAAATGTCATTCTTTATTTATCGAAATACCATATACTTCGTGCTCTTCATTAGCCTATTCACTGTGCATTAACGGAAAATTTTTCGAGGTGTAACATTGAGTTTCCTGATGTATTCCCGGAAGAGCTTCCAGGCCTTCCTCCGGAGAGAGAGATTGACTTTGCTATTGATGTGTTGCCGGACACCAAGCCTATATCTACTCCACCTTACAGAATGGCTCCCGCAGAGTTGAAAGAATTGAAGGAGCAATTGAAGGACTTGCTTGAGAAAGGCTTTATTAGGCCTAGTTCTTCCCCGTGGGGAGCACCCGTTGTTGTTTATCCGAAAGAAAGATGGCTCCTTGCGAATGTGCATTGACAGTCGGCAACTGAATAAGATGACGATTAAGAATAAATATTCTCTTCTGAGGATTGATGACTTATTTGACCAATTACAAGGCGCCAAATGGTTTTCGAAGATAGATTTGAGATCCGGGTATCATCAAGTGAGAGTTGGGAGAAAGATATCCCTAAGACAGCCTTCAGAACAAGATATAGCCATTTTGAGTTCCAGGTGATGTCATTTGGACTAACTAATGTACCGGCAGTATTTATGGATCTGATGAATGATGTGTTCAGGCCCTTTCTAGATTTATTTGTGATTGTATTCATCGATGATATCTTGGTGTATTCTAGCTCTGAGGCAGAACATGTGGATCATTTACGTACTGTCCTTAGAGTTCTTCAAACTCGAGAGTTATTTGCCAAATTTTCTAAGTGTAAGTTTTGGTTGAACTCAGTGACATTTCTAGGGCACATTGTTTCAG
>NC_081349.1:68136467-68309886 GCF_029784015.1 Lycium ferocissimum
ATTTTTATCTATTTCTTGGTTGTCTATTTGTTCATAATGATGTTGATTTCTTTACTAAAAAGTACATTCTTTCAAACGCCCTTTTGTTTGTAAAATGCATGCGTGGGTGGCGGAACGGGACTTGATCCATAGCTTTATGCTCGGGGACTACGTAGCGAAGCTCCCTGCATTCGGAGCTACGGCTTTTGGTATCTATTCTTTTGTGTACATACTTATGGGCATGGCGAGTCTGTCCGCCTATATGAAGTGACATACTCTCCTTAGAGGCTCGTAGACATGTGTATATGGTTAGATGTATTTAGCCTTGTCGACTTATATTTTGTATATCATTTTGATGGCCTCGTCGGCTTATGTACATTGATATGGGCATAGTTGTTGATGGTGATATAGATGTATTGTTGCCCAATGACATTAGTATGAATGATGGATAAAAAGTATGACATTGCCATGTGGCTCACCTAGATGTAAATGTGAATGTACGATAAGAGGTGCCCAGGTGGGTTAGCACCGGGTACCCCTCATGGCCGTCCGGTTGGGTAGTGACATAATCACATTTTCATAACTTATCATAAGGGATGCTCAAAACCCAACAACGGTGACCTGAGTATTATCAATCATGATTCATCTTGCGCTACCCTCTACCGCTTAACCGTCACACTTGAACAACCCCGGTAGGGTGGCGTTCTTTCTAACCAACAACCTACGCGTAATACAACTCTATTAACAACATGCTATATATCGTAATCTATAATCAACCAACAATCTCACGAAAGTTAACTATATAATTCACATTAAGCAGCATTTCGTTATCCGTTTATGATCCTTAGAAGCTTCACGTAGTGGTCTTATTTAACTCTTTACAACACAAGCAATGACCACTTGGAACACAATATCCATCCATCTTACGCTACGTTCTACAACTCCTTTTAATGGCATTCTAAGAACTCTTAACAATCCTGGTCCTAAACGTGTTCTATGCCCTTTTTTGGATGATGTCTTGGAAACTCAACTTTGGGAGAGGGCCATTGGAGTGGAGTAAACACTTTTATATATCAACGTCAACAACTATGCCCATACACATATACACAAGCCGACGAGGCTAGCAGAATAATATGCCAAAAACATGAGCCGACAAGGCAAAACACATCTACTATACATGACTGTCTTCGAGCCTCTAAGAAGAGTACGAACATCATCATAAGGACGGGACAGGGCCCCGTCATGCCCATATGCATATACACAAAAAAGTAATACCAACAGTTGTAGCTCCGGATCAAATAGAGCTCCTCCATGCAGTCTCTGAACAAGTAATCTATGGATCAAGCCTATTCCCCTGTCCACCTGTGGGCATGACGCAGCGTCCACAAACAAAAGGACATCAGTACGAATAATGTACTTAGTACGTAAAGCATAATCAACATCATAATAGAAGCATAAGAAATGATATAAGATAGAAGTGTCATGAGATGATGGAGCCATTTGTACCTCTAGCGACCATCATCATGTTTTCTTACTCTTTTTCTAATAGGAACCTTCCATTTCTAATGTTTACTTGTATAATAGTACCATATCCGACCATAGAGGTTCGGTGTCTCACATACCCGGCCATGACAAGGCTCGGTGTTATACATGCCCCGGCCTTACCAAGGCTCATGTTAAGGACGGGACGGGTGCGCGCGCGATAGATATCATACCTGGCCATCTAAGCTCAGTGTTCTTAGTAGTCGTACTTTAATATATAAATATGTATACATAGAAGTACATACATGCCCTCAACATCATCATCATCATCGTCATTTTCATTATATCCTTCCTTAGAAGATCAACTATCATAGGCTGGGGCCACTGGTATCATGAGAATATCAAGATCATGAGCTTTAGTGATTCTAGGAATAAAATCATCATGGACGATACTATGGATTTCATATGAAGGTATGCATCAATGGGATCATGCCTTAAGAAAGAAGGATTAGCCTTACATACCTCTTTGTCTTCTTAACTACTTAACGTTCACCGCCAAAGCTTGAGAAATCTACATTTAAAAGAATTCATACCTTGGTCAAGCCTTAAATATACTCTTAAATTCAAACTAGAACAATTCATGAGTTAACGAAAATTGGGCAGCATTTCTCCTATTTCATCGACTTTCACCATATTACAAAACAACTACCAAACAACCATAATGACATCCACAATATCATAATCGTGTAATCACATTCCATTAAGTCTCTAAAATTCATTCTCATATACCACTTATACTAACAACTTCACACCAACCCTTAGCACATTTTCATACAACACTTCCTCATCATCATTATTACCTTTTACAACAAGAATATATATATATATATATATATATATATATATATATATTATATATATCATGAAAACTATATTTAGACCTCATCTTAACATCATCCTTCTACCCAAGTTGTTCAACAACTAAGCATTCTTGATAACATGAAATAAGCATGAGAAATAACCATTTATCTCATAATAATGAGCTTTGGAGCAAGTTATCAACTTGTATGGAAAACCTAGTTTCAATACCCAAGTTATTCTTGAAGTCTACTAACCCTAATGAGCCTTCCAACACATGAACACCTAAATTCTTGCTATTTGATCTTTGCTTTCCCTTGGGTTTGAGTGGAATATGCTTGGAGAAGGGTTTTAGAGCTTTGAAGAGTTTGGAGAAAGTGGGAAATGAAAAAAAGAAAGTAAGGGTCGTCCATGTATATAAAAAGAAAAACCGAAACAATTATGAGTGTAACGTATAAATTATACGGTCGCAGCATTCCCAGTATAATTCTACCAAAAAGTCACCCTTCTTTGGATGCATTCTACGGAATAGCCATACAAACTGTAAATTCCTGAAACTTATCCTCGTCTATTCGTTTGGCTTCCAATTCTTGTGGAGCCTTCTTGGTACTTATGTAACACTTCATTAGCCATATAATTAGAGTAACATGATATGAGCTTGGCCGCGAGGCCATGACCCAACTAACCTTTATTTAAGTAGGGTTGGGCTAAGATTTCTTTGGCCCATATAGAAGTGAGGCTCAAAAGCCCAACCTCTCTTGGCCCGTTATTCTCGAAATTTTTTTGGGCCATCCTCGAGGGCAGAAAAGAAAAATAAATAAATAAATTTTTAAAAAATATATAAGTAAATTAAACAGAAAGATAAAAAGTAATGAGAAAAAAGAATGTACTTACTACTAAGTAGTAATTAGAAACTGGAGTAATACTTTTTAGTCTTAGAATTTATATTATGTTTAATTTCTTTTGAACGTGATATGAATTAGTGATTAAAAATAATAATTTATATTTATTCTCTTGATATGGATTTGCGCAAGAATAGGTGGTAGAAGATTCTATTTCATATTGCAAAAGTTTCATGTTCAAATTGAACCAAAAATCACTTAGAAAATGTTATTTCGGAAGACGAAAAACTTGTATAAGTCCTAGCCCGCGTCCGCTTAGGGTTGGGTTTGCCATTTTTGCAGGCCCTTCGATTCCCGTTTGTCCTAGCTCAATTAATTCTTTGGCCCTCTAGGGCTGGGTTGGGTTGGGTTGGGCCAGCCCATTTTGACAGTTCTACATATAATAGGCCCTATAGCAGCCCCTCAAGGCATTTCTAAACACGCATCGAATCAACTATTGCGAAAACCTTTCCAAACACGTCTTGTGTCTCACTTCCTTTGACGAACTTAGCTTCACATATTCATATGACTTCAAAATCTTATGGTATGCTCTTAAAACTATTAGATACTCTCCTTAATCTCATAAGAACTTCGTGTTCATCTTAAGCTCACATTAGTCTACTCACAAGGCAATAAATTCGAAATTTTCGAGATGTAACATTCTCCCCCCCCCCCCGAGGAACATTCGTCCTCGAATGTTAGGTTCTTGAGGATTCTATAAAAATTTCGCCGAGTTTCCCCTATAATATGGCACTACAATCATCACGACAACCCAAAATACATCGCCTCACGGGGCTACGACAACAATATCAATAACCATGGCCACACACGACCAAGAAAGCATCAAGGAAAGCACTACATACCTAAGGACAATGGCGTCTCTGCCTGAGTCGCTTCTGAAGGTGGAAATAAATGCGGGTACCTGGACTTCATATCTTCTTCTGCTTCCCAAGTCATTTCCTCTCTATTATTTCTCCTCTATAAGACTTTAATTGAAGCTACATCTTTGGTTCTGAGTCTCCGTACTTGCCTATCTAAAATGGCAATGGGAACTTCTTCGTAGGATGATTGCTCAGTGACTTGAACATCATTTACTGGTACAATTCTGGAAGGATCTCCAATGCACTTACGAAGCATCGATACATGGAAAACTGGGTGAACTGACTCCAAATCAGGAGGTAGATCTAATTCGAAAGCCACTTGGCCTACCTTGCGTACAATCTCATAAGGCCCAATATACCGAGGACTAAGCTTGTCCTTTTTGCCAAATCTCATAACGCCCTTCATCGGCGACACCTTCAAGAATACCTAATCTTTCACTTGAAACTCTAAATCTCATCGACGATTATCTGCATAAGATTTACGGCGACTACGAAATTTTGTTAATAGCCGATCTGTATGAGCTTAACCTTTTCTATGGTTTGCTGGACCAGGTCTGGTCCTATCAATTTAGTCTCCCCTACTTCAAACCATCCAATTGGTGATCTGCACTTTTGCCCATATAAAGCCTCATACGGGACCATTTGGATGCTAGAATGATAACTATTGTTATAAGCAAATTTAATAAGTGGTAAGTGGTCATCCCAACTACCCCCAAAATCCAACACACATGCCCGTAGCATATCTTTGAGAGCCTGAATGGTGCGCTCAGCTTGCCCATCAGTCTGTGGATGAAATGTTGTACTAAGACTCACCTGAGTCCCCAAACCTTCTTGAAAATATTTCTAGAATTTAGCAGTAAATTGTGTCCCTCTATCGGAAATAATATATCTTTGGAACACCGTGGAGTCGTACTATTTCTCTGACATAAAGATTTGTATAATCTTCCGCTACATATATAGTTCTGACCGGTAGGAAATGAGCTGACTTCGTAAGTCTATCCACAATTACCCATATAGAATCATATTTTTGCTTAGAACGAGGTACGCCTGCGATGAAATCCATATTTATCACTTCCCATTTCCAAGTCAGAATTTTCATAGCTTGCAACAATCCACCGGGCTTTTGGTGCTCAATTTTCACTTGCTGACAATTAGGACATTGGGCCATGAACTCCGCTATGTATTTCTTCATTTCATTCCACCAATATATGGATTTAAGATCATGATATATTTTCGTTGCTCCGGGGTAGACTGAATAACGGAAACAGTGGGCTTCTCTCAATATTTGGTGGGTAATCCTGCAACATCAGGAACACCTAACCTGCCTCAACATCAGAGAACTCCATCTCCGGAAATACCAAAAGATGACTTCTTCTTCCGAGGGAGTGTATTTCTGTAATGAACTAGCATGGGATCCTCGTACTGGCGCTCTTTCACTTCAACCACTAGTGACGAGACTGCTGAATTTTGAATGGTAGCTCCCACATTGCCTGAGTCCACTACCCGAACTCCTAGGCTAGCTAGTTCTTTGGAGCTCACGAGTTAACTCTTTTTTCTCTGTTTGAACATCACATAAACTTCCCATAGATCTACGGCTAAGAGCATCAGCCACAACGTTCGCCTTATCGGGATGGTATAGGATATTAACATCGTAGTCTTTCAACAACTCCAACTATCGCCGTTGTCATAAATTCAATTCTCTCTGCTTGAAAATCTACTGAAATCTCTTGTGATCCGTATAGATATCCACATGGACACCATACAAATAAAATCTCCACATCTTCAATGCATGAATCACCTCAGCTAACTCAAGATCATGGGTTGGATAGTTTTTCTCAGGTGTTCGCAACTGTCTTGAAGCATAAGCAATCACCTTACCATGCTGCATCAACACACATCCTAACACAACGCCTGAAGCATCGCAATAGACGACATAGCCTTCCAGTCCCTCTGGAAGTGTCAAGACCTGGGCTGAAGTTAATCTATTCTTTAACTCTTTAAAACTACGTTCACAAGCATCCGTCCATTGAAATTTTCTTTGATTTCTGAGTTAGCTTTGTCAATGATGCTGAAATAGAAGAAAAGCCCTCTACAAATATTCTGTAGTAACCTACTAAGCCCAGAAAACTACGAACCTCCGTAGGTGTTGTAGGCCTTGGCCAAGTCTTCACGGCCTCAATCTTTTGGGTATCTACCCGAATGCCATCTACTGAAATAATATGCCCCAAAAAGGTCACCGAATTCAACATAAATTTACACTTTGAAAATTTGGTAAATAACTCTCGAGTTTGAAGAACTCTAAGAACGGTACGTAAATGATCCGCATGTTCTGCCTCGAGCCTAGAATATACCAGGATAGCATTGATGAACACAACCACAAATAAATCTAGGAAGGCCTGAACACATTGTTCTTCAAATCCATGAATACTGTCGGCGCATTAGTTAGCCCAAATGACATTACCCGGAACTCAAAATGGCCATATCTTGTTCTGAAGGTCGTCTTAGGGATATCTTTCTCCCTAATTCTCACTTGATGATACCTGTATCTCAAATCCATTTTTGAAAACCATTTGGTGCCTTGTAATTGGTCAAATAAGTCATCAATCCTTGAAAGCGGCTATTTGTTCTTGATCGTCACCTTATTCAGTTGCCGATCGTTAATGCACATTCGCAAGGAGCCATCTTTCTTCCTCACAAACAACACGGGTGGTCCCCACAGGGAAGAACTAGGCCTAATAAAACTTTTTTCAAGTAAGTCCTTTAACTACTCCTTCAACTCTTTCAACTCTGCGGGAACTATTCGGTAAGGAGGAATAGATATAGGCTTGGTATCCGGTAGCACATCAATAGCAAAATCAATCTGCCGCTCAGGAGGAAGGCCTGGAAGCTCATCCGGGAATACATTCGCAAACTCATTCACCACGGGGACAGACTGAAGAGTCGGCGATTCGGCTTCTATAACTTGAACCCGGACTAAATGGTAAATATAACCTTTAGCAATAATTTTTCTTGCCTTGAGATAGAAAATAAACCTACCTCTCGAAGACGCCGAACCTCTGGTGGCAAGTAATGTTGAAGGAAAGCATCAACAGATTCTTGCCATACCGGGGGAGGTGCATTAACTCCCCTAGAAGACAACTACACTGCATACCATTGAACCGTAACATCCCGCAATCTATATGATGCTAACTCCATCGATTCAACGTCGGAAGCATGCATTAACCGAAGTGTCCTCAACATTCCATCAATAAAGTTTTGAGGGTCCTCATCAGGCATTGACTGGAAGAACTCCGGAGGGTTCAGGCTAATAAAATCACCGGCTCTTGCACTAACCGCTCTATCACCATGACCCATACCTTGCCGCTGGGCCTGAGCGGCAACCAATTGAGTCAACAATTGAATAGCCTCTTTCACCTCTTGACCCGAAACCTGCGGTAGAGGAGAGTGAAGTCTTGGGCCGAGGTCGAGGCTCCCTCTCCCTGGCAACGAGTGAGAATGAGATTGAACCGCAACGTGACTCACCTTCTTTTATATCCGTTGGCGGTACTCTTTCTTCACGCCCCAATTCCATGGGACGTGATGGGCATCTTTTCTCTACCCCATCTATGAAAAAATGTCACGGATTCCGAGCGTGACCCACAGACTCCTATTGCACACATAAATATTTTTTTCAAACTTCTAAACTGAATAATCATGAAAGACATAGTGAAGCTTTCAAATTTTACAAAATCTGTAATTATACAAAATTTAATACATAACGCAAATCAACATATCGGCTGATGGAGCATTTGACGGATCGACATATCATACCCACACGCGTACGCAAAGTCTCTAACACAGATCCAGACGTCATAACAGACAAACTCTGACTCGGCAGCACTCGGGAAAATGAGGCTTGCCATCTCTGCTGGAACATCTCCTATAATCACATCGGCTCATGCGGGAGTACCGCGCGGCATGAAACGCGACCCCCGAAGACGGGGGTCGTACGGAATATGTGCGAGTACGTAAGGCATGCAACACAAATAAGCAAGGCGTGGCCCGAACGGACAGACCCATTAAATACTTATATATATATATATCAGAGTACCAGACACATACCTTTCAGACACAATTCATACATATCTGTTTCATAAGCCGAAAGTATACAGAACAATAAATAATCAATCAGAATACCTAAACTGCTTAACTTGCGTTCCCAGACCGCATGTCCGAAGAGGTGCGAAGATACAGAGCATACGGTGATGTCATACGTCAGACGGAGCACAGAACGTACAGAACACTCAGATGCGATCATATATCGGACGGAATATCAAACGTACAGAATGTCCAGATGATATCATATAACGGACGAAATACAGAACATACAAACCGTACAGATACTGACATACATCGGACTGAGTACCGAACATACAGAAGGCTCAGAAGCTTACGTATGTCGGACAGAATACAGAATGCATATCAAAATCATAATTCTCATATGTGTATGACGTGTCCCGACCCTCCGATGAGGGACTCGGTGAATAGGACCATGTATAGCGAGAATCGGATATCATATATGCAAATAACGTGTCCGGCCCTTTATTAAGGGACTCGGTGGATAAAATCATGTATATCGAATCATAAGTACATAACGTGTCCCGGCCCTTTATTAAGGGACTCGGTAGATGAAATCATGCATATCGGGATCATACATACATAACGTGTCCGGCCCTCTCGCGGGTCTCGGTGGATAATAATCATGTGCCATCCGGCCACCATCCCCATAACATCACATCATAATTACATACGGATAACGTGTCCCGGCCCGCAAGTACGAGGGACTCGGTGAATATATGCGAGAGAAGTGCGCACGAGAACATGTCACGGCCGGGACTCGGTGAATCGAATCGTATCGTAACGTACACACGAGATCATAACATGCCCGGCCGGGACTCGGTGAAGGATACATTGAGTCGCGCGCGAGCGAGTAGTGCGAGAAACATATGCATATGAAATCGGACTCAATGGATACATACGCTTATTAACATCCGAAGATTCGAGAACAAGTCTCGGGTTCTTCCGAGTTAGCATCGGAGCATTATAAGCATTTAACGTACCGAAACCTCTTCGGTTCGTTTAAGCGGTTCCGGATCATACATGAAGAACATTAAGGCTTACGAGTATTCATATTAGGACACTCGAATCAGACGGCTCATGTCCAAATGCGTATAGCAGAATATTTATATCGGACGTTCATACCGGAATACCCATATCGGATTTATCATATCGGAATGTTTGTACAAAATACTTAGATCAGAATTTCTCTGTCAAACATATATGTATATACCAGAATACTTATTCCAGAGTACTTGTATCAGAATAATTTATATCAGAATGCTTATGTCAGAGTGTTCTTATCAGATCATTCATATCGGAGTGTTCATATCAGGATAATCAAATCGTAGTACTCATATCTAAATTGCCGGATACCTATAGCAAACACGGAACCTTAGCCAACCATTTCCATTAATTATCGTACGGGGTTAAAGCGAGATGGTACTATACATTTAGGTCTCGGGGTTTGTGGGCCCACATCGGATCAAGTCGGGTGTCTAACATAAAAACATGGCCATTATGTTTCATTGGTTCATCCTCGAAGATTCCAAGGCATTCCGATTTCATTTTTAAGAGTTACAAACATTTGAACATTTATTAGCAATAGGGCGTACTCATTAGTTCAATTTTCTTGAATGAATAGTAACTAAATTCAAGTTCAGATTGCTAGAATTAGAGTAACCCCCGAGGCACCTAATCAAGCCTATTACATCTATGACATGCCAAAGAAGGAAGGGGTAAGCCTTACGTACCTTTTCTGCCGCTTACGGTACTCCAAATCCTCGTCCAAAGTTTGCCAAAAATCTGCAAATGGTCATGTTGACCAATTACTATTCATGAGATTCACAATTTCCCGTCTTAGCCATTATTGTCCTATAAAAATTTGGGCAGCACCTCCCCTATAAATATGCCGCCCCGAGAATTTAACTCGGCCAAAATAACAACAACTATACCAACAACAATACCAAGAACATCAATAATCACTACAAACCACAACATGACATGACTAGTTCACTTTCCGACATAATGCGACAGTTTCCATTCCGACTTCACAATTTCAAATCCATATCAATATTTCCATACTCATTTACTCATCAAGATCATTTCAACATCACATAAAAGCATTACATATGGCTTTGCATATTATTTGCAAAATATACCAACTTTCCATCGAAACCATAACTTATCCAAAACTTCCATTTTTCAACAAACACATCCATAACATATTATCATCTTCCAACTCCATCAACGACAATCATAACTAACACCTAAACCATTCATCACCATAATTACTTCACTACTATGTTAGAACACACATACTTTCCTATAACACATATATGCAATTCCAATGCCAAACTTTAATCGTTAAACTTCCGTTATACTATAAAGATCACAACGACGCAACTAACATATTAAACAACATAATTCCATCATTATTCCACCACCACCTAACTCACGGCCAACATGGCAAATTTCAACTTCATCCAATTTTTTCCAACTTTCATTTCTAATACAAACTCCACAATAGCCACAACTAAAATACAACATAAAATCCAACATAATTATACTACACATATTCGGCCATGCATGCATATCCAAATACCATGCAAACTTCCATATTTCTATGCATTCAACTCATTTGCATACACTACAACATAAACCAATCTTCATAACATAATAAAAAGAGATGAATCCTTACCTTTTTCTTCTACTTCTTTACTTCACCAAAGTTGCTCACTTGAAGAAATAAGAGCTTCTTCTTCCAAAACAATTGCACCACGTCGTTAAGGGGCCTTGAATTAGTAGGAATTCAACAAGAAAATAATTTTGGAATCAAAATTTGGAGGGACAAAATTTGAGGACCATGGCCGAATGGCCATGGTGATTATTTCTCCTTCTTTTCTTTCTTTCTTTCTATTCTTGGCTTGTCTTGAATTAAAAGATGATCAAATATATATATATCATCTTTACATGCATGTGAGGGGCACATGCCCCTCTCTAGATTTTTCTTTCTTTTTTTCCTTTCATTTATTTTCTAGAATTTTCTTGAAACTCTTGGCAAAGATGACTTATTTTTGTCATCTTTTCTTTTTTTTTTTTTTTTTTTGGTCACATGGCCAATATGGCCTTTTTATGGAATTTTCATGAAGCTTGGTTGAATTTACCATTTTGCCCCTTGACTTTTCTCAATATTACCATTTTGTCCCTAATCTCCCACATTATTTTCATTGGCCATTTTGCAAATTTCTCTTTCCGCCTTTAACCTCTCGCCATATTTCCATACTAATAATAATCACAAATAATTTTTCTAACGACTTGCACATTAAAATGATTTTTGAAAATCGTCTCGCCCTTAACTTTCCACGTCGACTTCGAAATATCCAAACGTACGAAGTACGGGCTATAACATCCTCCCCCCCTTTAGAACATTCGTCCTCGAATGTTCAACTGACCTTATGGGGTCTTGTAGCACTTTGGGAGGGGGTTTCCTTTTGTACCAACGGTCCTTCTTTCCAATTCCGCGTACAACATAGCAAGACTTCTTATCATAAATTTTCCTTTTTCTTTTGGTCGATACCCTCACACACATAAGATATTATACATATTCATACACATATACACATATCCTTAGTGTCAACTAACCCACAGAATACTTCCAGTCACTATTCAAGCCTATCCAAATTTCAGAATCGTAGCGTACTTTTCATTTCTTCTTTGATCGAACCTGTCGCGTCTTTGCGTAGCCTTTTTGTGGTCTCCAACCATCTTGTACACTCTAATTTCTCACTTGTCTCTTGGATCCACATTTGTGAAAATTTTCCGTAAACTTCCCAGGGGGTCACCCATTCAGGATTGCTCCCACCTGAGCACGCTTAACTCCGAAATTTTGGCGGATTTCTGTGTCTTAATGCTGACATATTCCCGCCCATTTCCTCGTATGACCTTTATTACATGTCCCGGGGCTAGTCAAAACCTTGCAGATTCCGGGATACCCCCGTAACACATCTTTTCTTACACACTTACTATTTTACCCTTTTCGGCCTTCCATATCACCTTTACAAACTCTTATTGCTCGAATTCTATATGTTGCAAATGCCAACAATACCTTTACAATACATACAGCCATATATCACATCCGAACCATCCGAACTTTCTATTTCAATTAACGAACGTATATTTCCAAATTTGCCCTGATGGCCTTTCCATACCGTTGCTTGCCTCCTTTCGTCGTATGCAAGGCTTACGTATGGGATCTCATTCTCCTATAACTTGGCTCTATCACACGATCTATGACAGAAAGAAGGTCAACGGTTCCTAGATGCCCGTAGCCTCTCGTTCATAGATGTGGCGCGCTACACACCATAAACAAGACTCTACCGGACACGACTTTGCGGACAACCCCACGGACGGACCTCGCTGCGATACCACTTTGTCACGCCCCAATTCCATGGGACGTGATGGGCACCCGACCCCACATCCGGAGCCGAGCGAACCCACAGACTCCTATTGCACACATAAATATTTTTTTCAAACTTCTAAAGGCGAATAATCATGAAAGACATAGTGAAGCTTTCAAATTTTACAAAATCGTAATTATACAAAATTTAATACATAACGCAAATCAACATATCGGTGATGGAGCCGACAGATCGACATATCATACCCACACGCGTCCGCAAAGTCTCTAACACAGATCCAAACGTCATAACAGACAAACTCTGACTCGGCAAAGCACTCCGGGAAAATGAGGCTTGCCATCTCTGCTGGAACATCTCCTATAATCACATCAGCTCATCTGGGAGTACCGCGCGGCATGAAACGCGCCCCCCGAAGACGGGGGTCGACGGAATATGTGCGAGTACGTAAGGCATGCAACACAAATAAGCAAGCCCCAGAATCGAACGGACGGACCCATTAAATACTTATATATATATATATCGAGTACCGTACACATACCTTTCGGACACAATTCATACATATACGTTTCATAAGCCGAAAGTATACGAACAATAAATAATCAATCAGAATACCTAAACTGCTTAACTTGCGTTCCCAGACCGCATGTCCGAAGAGGTGCAGAAGATACAGAGCATACGGTGATGTCATACGTCAGACGGAGCACAGAACGTACAGAACACTCAGATGCGATCATATATCGGACGGAATATCAAACGTACAGAATGTCCAGATGATATCATATAACGGACGAAATACAGAACATACAAACCGTACAGATACTGACATACATCGGACTGAGTACCGAACATACAGAAGGCTCAGAAGCTTACGTATGTCGGACAGAATACAGAATGCATATCAAAATCATAATTCTCATATGTGTATGACGTGTCCCAGCCCTCCGATGAGGGACTCGGTGAATAGGACCATGTATAGCAGAATCAGATATCATATATGCAAATAACGTGTCCCGGCCCTTTATTAAGGGACTCGGTGGATAAAATCATGTATATCAGAATCATAAGTACATAACGTGTCCCGGCCCTTTATTAAGGGACTCGGTAGATGAAATCATGCATATCGGGATCATACATACATAACGTGTCCGGCCCTCTCTCTGCGGGTCTCGGTGGATAATAATCATGTGCCATCCTGGCCACCATCCCCATAACATCACATCATAATTACATACAGATAACGTGTCCCGGCCCGCAAGTACGAGGGACTCGGTGAATATATGCAGAGAAGTGCGCACGAGAACATGTCCTGGCCCGGGACTCAGTGAATCAGAATCGTATCGTAACGTACACACGAGATCATAACATGCCCCGGCCCGGACTCGGTGAAGGATACATTGAGTCGCGCACGAGCGAGTAGTGCGTAGGAAACATATGCATATGAAATCGGACTCAATGGATACATACGCTTATTAACATCGAAGATTCGAACAAGTCTCGGGTTCTTCCGAGTTAGCATCGGAGCATTATAAGCATTTAACGTACCGAAACCTCTTCGGCTGTTTAAGCGGTTCCGGATCATACATGAAGAACATTAAGGCTTACAGAGAGTATTCATATTAGGACACTCGAATCAGACGGCTCATGTCCAAATGCGTATAGCAGAATATTTATATCGGACGTTCATACCGGAATACCCATATCGGATTTATCATATCGGAATGTTTGTACAAAATACTTAGATCGAATTTCTCTGTCAAACATATATGTATATACCGAATACTTATTCCGAGTACTTGTATCAGAATAATTTATATCAGAATGCTTATGTCAGAGTGTTCTTATCAGATCATTCATATCGGAGTGTTCATATCAGGATAATCAAATCAGAGTACTCATATCTAAATTGCCGGATACCTATAGCAAACACAGAACCTTAGCCAACCATTTCCATTAATTATCGTACGGGGTTAAAGCAGATGGTACTATACATTTAGGTCTCGGGGTTTGTGGGCCCACATCGGATCAAGTCGGGTGTCTAACATAAAAACATGGCCATTATGTTTCATTGGTTCATCCTCGAAGATTCCAAGGCATTCCAGTTTCATTTTTAAGAGTTACAAACATTTGAACATTTATTAGCAATAGGGCGTACTCATTAGTTCAATTTTATTGAATGAATAGTAACTAAATTCAAGTTCAGATTGCTAGAATTAGAGTAACCCCCGAGGCACCTAATCAAGCCTATTACATCTATGACATGCCAAAGAAGGAAGGGGTAAGCCTTACGTACCTTTTTCTCGCCGCTTACGGTACTCCAAATCCTCGTCCAAAGTTTGCCAAAAATCTGCAAATGGTCATGTTGACCAATTACTATTCATGAGATTCACAATTTCCCGTCTTAGCCATTATTGTCCTATAAAAATTTGGGCAGCACCTCCCCTATAAATATGCCGCCCCGAGAATTTAACTCGGCCAAAATAACAACAACTATACCAACAACAATACCAAGAACATCAATAATCACTACAAACCACAACATGACATGACTAGTTCACTTTCCGACATAATGCGACAGTTTCCATTCCGACTTCACAATTTCAAATCCATATCAATATTTCCATACTCATTTACTCATCAAGATCATTTCAACATCACATAAAAGCATTACATATGGCTTTGCATATTATTTGCAAAATATACCAACTTTCCATCGAAACCATAACTTATCCAAAACTTCCATTTTTCAACAAACACATCCATAACATATTATCATCTTCCAACTCCATCAACGACAATCATAACTAACACCTAAACC
This sequence comes from Lycium ferocissimum, assembly GCF_029784015.1. NCBI lineage: Eukaryota > Viridiplantae > Streptophyta > Magnoliopsida > Solanales > Solanaceae > Lycium > Lycium ferocissimum. The sequence goes on from NC_081349.1 coordinate 68,151,880, forward strand.
ATTCATCACCATAATTACTTCACTACTATGTTAGAACACACATACTTTCCTATAACACATATATGCAATTCCAATGCCAAACTTTAATCGTTAAACTTCCGTTATACTATAAAGATCACAACGACGCAACTAACATATTAAACAACATAATTCCATCATTATTCCACCACCACCTAACTCACGGCCAACATGGCAAATTTCAACTTCATCCAATTTTTTCCAACTTTCATTTCTAATACAAACTCCACAATAGCCACAACTAAAATACAACATAAAATCCAACATAATTATACTACACATATTCGGCCATGCATGCATATCCAAATACCATGCAAACTTCCATATTTCTATGCATTCAACTCATTTGCATACACTACAACATAAACCAATCTTCATAACATAATAAAAAGAGATGAATCCTTACCTTTTTCTTCTACTTCTTTACTTCACCAAAGTTGCTCACTTGAAGAAATAAGAGCTTCTTCTTCCAAAACAATTGCACCACGTCGTTAAGGGGCCTTGAATTAGTAGGAATTCAACAAGAAAATAATTTTTGGAATCAAAATTTGGAGGGACAAAATTTGAGGACCATGGCCGAATGGCCATGGTGATTATTTCTCCTTCTTTTCTTTCTTTCTTTCTATTCTTGGCTTGTCTTGAATTAAAAGATGATCAAATATATATATATCATCTTTACATGCATGTGAGGGGCACATGCCCCTCTCTAGATTTTTCTTTCTTTTTTTCCTTTCATTTATTTTCTAGAATTTTCTTGAAACTCTTGGCAAAGATGACTTATTTTTGTCATCTTTTTTTTTTTTTTTTTTTTTTGGTCACATGGCCAATATGGCCTTTTTATGGAATTTTCATGAAGCTTGGTTGAATTTACCATTTTGCCCCTTGACTTTTCTCAATATTACCATTTTGTCCCTAATCTCCCACATTATTTTCATTGGCCATTTTGCAAATTTCTCTTTCCGCCTTTAACCTCTCGCCATATTTCCATACTAATAATAATCACAAATAATTTTTCTAACGACTTGCACATTAAAATGATTTTTGAAAATCGTCTCGCCCTTAACTTTCCACGTCGACTTCGAAATATCCAAACGTACGAAGTACGGCTATAAAGGACGGAGCCCCGCTGCGATACTACATTTGTCACAACCCAACCGGAGGGCCATGACAGGCACTCGGAGCTAACCCACTGGGCACCTCTCATCGTACATTCACATTTATATCTAGGTGAGCCACCTGGCCTATTAACAATTCAATGCTTCAATAATACTATTTCCAATGGCTAAAACACTTTTATATAACAACTATGCTCATACACATATACACAAGCCGACGAGGCTAGCATAATAATATGCCAAAAACATGAGACGACAAGGAAAAACATATCTACTATACATGACTGTCTACGAGCCTCTAAGAAGAGTACAAACATCATCATAAGGATGGAACGGGGCCCCGCCATGCCCATATGTATATACACAAAAGAGTAATACCAATAGTTGCAGCTCCTGATCAAATGGAGCTCCTCCATATAGTCTCTGAAAAAGTAATCTATGGATCAAGCCTATCCCCCTGTCCACCTGCGGGCATGACACAGCGTCCACAAATAAAAGGACGTCAGTACAAATAAACCCTTAGGAAGAGAATAACCCTCAGGAAGTTACTAAATACTTAGAAGTTAACCACAATATAACTCCTACACTACCTGTACGTGTACTTGGGATGTGCAGAAGAAAACTTCCTGTAACTGCTTCTCTTTTAAAAGGAAAGAGAACACTTTTTCTCCAAGCACTGCAAGTCTGCAAAATATTCTCTTCTTTCTAAAAATCTCCCAAAAGAACATACATACAAAAAGGATATCTAGTTCATGAATAGAACTACATTTCATAGAGAGTCGAAGTAGATCTTGAGCAATTATTTTGGTGGTGAGTTCAACAATTTCCGCTGCAATCAAAAGGTACACAACTCGTTGTTCTTAACATGTTACTGATTTCTAACACGTAAATTAACACGGGGGAGTAAAAAAATAATAAAGAAAAGTTAGACAACATATACTTACTAAAATTAGGTATATGTAAGTATCTTTTTGATTTTTGAGTTTGGGCCTTTTTGGTTTATCTTTTTGCCTTGAATGAGAGCTATTTTAATTGTTTATCTTCATTTTCGTTAATTCTTATCTGTCCTTTTTGTCATGCTTTTTGTTGAGCTGAGCATCTTTCTGAAACAACCTCTGTACCTCCCGGGACAGGAATAAGATCTGCGTCTGTACTCTATCATTCCCGAACCCCACTAGTGGATTACATTGTGTATGTTGTTGTTTCTATCTGATAGGAAAAAGAAGCAAGTTGATTTGTGAAATTTATAAATTGCTTTTCAAGTGTTTCAGAACCTAAGTTGAAAGATTTGTTGCTTTATTGTTGCTACTATACGTGTATATGCATAGCGATGCAATTACATTTCTAATCGGTTCTTATTTTGGCGGTTCTCTACATTAGTTTTTGGCTTTCCTTTTTCTTTCCTTATCCAAAATAATATAGAGTTCATGATTAGTGGATTAAGTTCGATAATTCATAGTAGATGGATAGCTCTCATAGTTTTTTTTTCTCTTTTGTCTTCTTTTTTCTCTCTCCACAACTATATATATATATATATATATATATATATATATATATATATATATATATATATATATATATATATTCTCAAACTTCATACATTAATAGTTCAAGCTCATACACATATGTTGGAAGTTTGAGCTTGACAAGCGAAACTTCGGGTCAAATGTGTTTGGCCTTGGCAAGCCACACCTGAGACGCGTATGTCGGAAGTTTGACTCTACAAGCAAATATGCCAAACTTGAGGAAAACTTGTAACCTCGGACGTGAAATTTTACAACTTTGATCGTGTATGTTGGTAGTTATATCTAAAAAGTGGCTAAAGTTACAAAAATATATAAACTTGGGTTACTGGTTAAATTAGGTACCAAAATTAGGTATGTGTACAGTTGTTGTATATGGGCCTGATATTTTAAGTGGGCTTCGATCGCTTCTAACAATGTCCCAATTATTCCTTTCTCAGTTCTCAACTTTCCCTTCCATCTGCAAAAGGATAGAATTCCAGTTTCGAGGTTTGCTCCGCTCTTTTTTTCTCTGTAAATGAATTCTAAATTTGTATTCCTGAAATGTCTCATTTTTTAGTTTTTCCCCTTTTTCTTCGGTGAAAGAATCTATCTGTTACTTGAAAGAGATGTTTCTTTTTATTCCAAAAGTTTGTTCACACAGATAAGTACATTTGAAGTGTGCCCTTTTTCTTTCTCACCGAAAAATGTACTTCTTTCTTAAAATTCCAATATTTGTGCTAGATATGTATAGATGAAGTTGAATAGAATAGAGATTTGAAGAGTTTCTGTGTCTATGAACAATGTTCCCAAGTTGGGGCTATAATTTTTGGCCAGACAATTTCTTGGATGTTATTAATATGTAGTGTATGTGGTAGATTACTGATTGGAAAGATAATGTTTCCTTCTTTCCGTTTGTGTTATTTCATTGATGAAGAGATGTTTGGATGTCTTAAGTAGAAGAGATCTTTGTATTGGTACTAGTGGAGTCAAAAGAGTGTCACATCATGATGCATTTCCGACCGACTGACTCTAAGATTCCTTCTGCTACTTGACATTCTTTATGCTACATTTCAACTAATCTATACCTATCTTAATAAGTTATGGAGCTAGACTGTATTACATGCCTTTTTGAACTACTTTAAGCTTTTCTTCTTTTGAAATATAGACTGTTTGGCCTCTTTCATCTCCATTATGCATTTTTTTCAATCTAATGGCAGGGCACTGAAATTTCGCTCCAGTGCTGATGTTTGAAGAGTATCTGTGCAAATTGTAGGCTAAAGACATAGTTATAACCAGTATATATCTCCCCAAATATCAGCTGTCTCAAATAAGACATTTGTAGAATGAGCTCTATCTCATTATCCTTGTCTTTCCTCTCACCTTTTCGTATATCAAGACCTTGTCTCAGTTTACAGCCGGCTCGTAGTTGCTATGCTTTCAATAGTCATGGTAACATTACCCTTTCAATCCATGCCCAATCCAGTAATTTGCAATCCTGCTCTGGTGCTATTGCTTCATCAAAAGATGGAACAGTATCCATGATTAATTTTGAAGATGTCATGGAAAAAGACTGGTCATTTCTCGAGTATCCGGATTCCAGTGAAGAGCATAAGCAAAAAATCGATGAGATCATATCAGCAGGAGAGATCACGGAGCCTTCCAAGGTTCTGATTGCAATTGGTTCTGATGAATTTGTTGATAGAGTAGTTGAGTCATCGAATTGCAGGCAATTACTTGTCGTTCATGACTCCCTTTTCATGTTAGCATGCATCAAGGAAAAATATGACAAGGTAAAGTGTTGGCAAGGAGAAGTGATATACGTACCAGAGATGTGGACACCTTTTGATGTTGTTTTTCTCTACTTCCTTCCTGCATTGCCCTTTGAACTCACTCAAATTCTGGAAGCACTCAAAAAACGTTGTTTGCCAGGTCAGATTTCGGTACTGTGTACTACTAAATTTGATCTTAGATTTTCATCAGCACAAAATGTTCATATCTAAGAGGGATTGCTTAATGGTGTTTAAATGCTATAATATATATTCAGGTGCAAGAGTTGTGATTAGTCATCCACAAGGAAGGCAAGTGGTTGAAGAACAACGGAAACAATATCCTGATGTGGTTGTCTCAAACTTGCCAGAAAAGATGATGCTGCAAAATGTTGCTGCCGACCATTCATTTGAAGTAGTCAAATTTGTGGATCAACCTCGTTTCTATCTTGCTATTCTGAAATTCCAGGAAGAGAGCTGAACAAATAAGTTCTTCGCTTATACTTCAGACTAGATGTTGAAGCACGGGCACAATAGGCCTAATATGAGCTAACGACAAACATAATATTAGTATGACTACATTTTCGTTCGAAGAAGTATGTGCAGGAAATTATTTGGTTTCATTTAAATACCAAAATTTTTTGTTGGTTGAAATCTTCATTCTCTTGGTCTAACCAAAACTTTAGTTGTATAATTTAATAAAGTAACATAACTTATTATTTTTTAATTATGAGAACATTGATTTCTTAAGTTGTAAAGCATTAAAAATCTAACATTCTATCTGCTTTTTACTATCGCTTAATGCTATAAATTTATTAGGTTTGCAAATATATATATTTGCTTCTTAGATTGAATTATATTTTATACAACAATCGTGAGTCATTATACGTTATTATACGAAGATCAATCATTTCTTATTACCGTTTTCACAAATAAAAATTAGAAAGTTGGCGCAATAATTCGGAAACGTAATTTATCTCGACAAATAGCAGAAAAGTTATTAGCATGATACAATATTTGCTTCTATTCTTCTTTAATAATTAAAATGATATATTGTTAATAAGTACTTTTATCATTTATATCAATTTAGTAAAAATATTATCGTGTAGTCTCACATCATAAATGTATTATTTTTAAAATTTAATTTAAATTCTACTAAGTTTATGTTATATAGTTACACATCAAATTAATTTTTTGACCCATATATTTTTCTTTTATTTCATTTTTTTTTTTTTTTGCAATTGTCTCCTATCTTTTAAACTATTAGGGAATTTGTCTATTACAAATTAAAAACTTTATCCTAATAAAATATTTGGATCCTATCATTGTAAAAATATTGAAGCACACTACTAATTATTTCAATTTTTCATATTACTATTATGGATCTAATTCATTATATTTTTCACAAATTGTTGAAAGAAAAAATTCCATTTTTCAAAATAAATATGTTGTACCGTTTATACGGTATTAGGTTTGTAGGATGTGTTATTTTTAATGAAACGTTTATTAAGTCATATAAAAGTAAATTGATTCCTCATTTGCTCTACAAGTTGATCAAATTGACATAAAAAATTGACCTTAAAATAAAATTTGATAAGCAAATATTTGAAATTGGTAAATTAGTGAGGTGTTCTTGTCGTTAACATGATTGAGATGTTGGATAGGGTGTAATACAATTTTCTTCATTATAGCTCACTATTGAATTTAGTTTTTAAAAAAGGAATTTGTCTATTACAAATTAAAAACTTAAAAAATAGAAGAAATTGCACGAATTTTCCTTCAAATGGGTGGTATTTAATTTTTGCCTTCAACAATTAATTTTAGGAATAATTTCAATAATATACAATCCAGCATAAAATATTACATCCGTAGTTATATTTTTAATTTACATCTATTATAGCCAACTTTTTTTACAATAGTGTTTATACACACGATATACAATATTATACACTTACTGTAAATAATGTGCCGATCTTATATAAAAGTGTATAATAATGTATAAAAGGGTCATTAAGAATTACATGGATATTACTTGATTTTTTAATATGGGGTCCATATATTTTTTTTTTTTTTGATATTGCTTGATTTTTTAATATGGGATCCACTTTTTATTTTCTATTTTTAATATTGCTTATGTTATATCCCGCACTTTTGTACGTCGGGACATTCCGGACTAGTTGCGGAAAGTTAAGGACAAGAGGATTCCGGGATATGAAGTAAAGAATTTTAACCACGATTTTGTTTTAAAGCGTAAGTTGCTTGTTATTTTGTTGGAATGGGATATTAAGAAAAACGTGGGGTTGAAAGTGAAATTATGGAGACTAGTGTTTCATGAAATATGGAGCCAAAAGTGAAGAATTGGAGAGTTAATTTTCATGAAATTAAAAGCCATGTGACTTGCACATGACTTGTGGACCATGATACACACTTATATTATAAGATGACTTAGCATTATTTAGTCATCTTCCAAGCTCTAGAAAAATGAAGAAACATGGAGAAAAAAAAAAATTTGCTGTTCGGTTCAAAGGGGGGCCGAATTTGGCCATGGAGATTTCACCACAAAAAATTATTTTCTTCCATGTTTTCCACTCTTTGGAAGGTGCTAAACAACATGAAGTAGTTGTTGAATCAAGCAAAGTTCTTGTTCTAGCAATCCTTGCCTTAGCCGAATGAAGAGAGAGGAGGAAGAAGGTGAGTTCTAATCTTATTTTTATATGTTATAGATGATTTGTATGTGTTGTGAAGTATGGAAATGAATGAAAAATCATGGAATATTGAAGTTGAGGTTGTGGCCGAAAATGTATGTGTGGCCGTGCAAATATGTATATTGTGTAGGAATGGAGAGAAATTGAATTCAACATGTTTATGTGTTGTTGTGATGTGTGGAAAATGAAAGAAACTCATGGAGTGTTGCATGTTGTGGAGTGGCCGAATAGGGGCTGCTTGGTGTGCATGAAATGAGCTAATGTTATTTGGTGTTTTGGTTGTTGTCGTCATGCTTTATATGATGTAAAAATGAAGTTTAATGATCCCAAGTTGAAGCTAAAACCGTGTGGGCTGATTTAAGAATTAATATGGCTCTAATGTGGTTTCTTGAATTTGCATGAATAATGATGTTAAGGTATGGTTTGTTGATGTAGTTTATGAATTCGGAAGGAGAAAATGTGTTGTTGAGATCCCTAGTGTAGTTGATGGATTTCGGGTAAGGTGACTTATTGTTGAGTTGTTTTGAATATTGTATGGATCTCTTGGAACGTTCTTAAATCGTATTTGAATGGCCGCGGATTGCTACTTGAACATGTAAGTATTGATGTTAGTTTGAATATATGAAGTTGAATTGAACATTGGAATGTTGTTGAAATATTTGGATAAGAGCTATTGGCATTATGATATATTTTGAATTGAATGGTAATGTTGATGTCATTAGAATGTTTTGTTGGTGTTGTGATTGATGAATTGGGCCGAGCCATATTCTCGGGAGGGCGCACTTATAGGGGAAGTCTTTTGCCGAAATTTCCGTAGAATTTGGCGTGCGGTTGGAATCGGATTCTAAATGCCTTTAGCTAATGTTGGACATTTAATGATGTATTGTAGATCTTGGAAGGTTCACGACGCAAATTTGGATTAGCTTAGAGAGCAAACAAGGTATGCAAGGCTTACTTTTTTTTTCATTGGCATGTCTTAGCTCCGCTTAAGCTATGATAAATTACGAGCTTCGAGGTGATTCCATTCTTGAAATCCGAGCAAGTATATGAATCTTATTCATTCCATAATGTCCGCAATTCAATTTAGTTGAACTATGATTCTTATGCCTTTGGTAAGATTGAATTTCAAGTTTATAAAAGAGTTTTGTTGGAAATAAAAGTTCTGTAACTACGAGCGTCCATAACTTTCGACTAAGGGCTCGGATCGCGACGGCGCTTGTGGAAGATCCTAACACGAATAAGACCCTAACTTTGGTAAGCGGGCCCGGGTTGGTCGATGCATACCCGTGGTCCCCGAGGCCTTCAGTTGCACAGTTCTGATGACTTTTTGAAAAACCTAACTTGGCTATCGATTTACCTCCCAAGCGTTGACTACTTATTTATTCGTTGAGTCTGTCGTAATAACATATATGATTATGATCCTTATGTTTCCATAATACGCTATGACGTCCGATATGTTTCTGAGTAGCGTCTGAGAGATATTTGACACGTTTCCAAATGTCGTTCGGAAGGTAACTAATATGACAAAAATTATGATTTCCTCTAATGATGGTTTATTTTGATTTTCCTATTAAGGCTTCAAAACTGTTTTTTTAAGTTGCATATAGTCTCTCACGACTCTGCTCGTGCACATTGTCGACACTTCCTTCGCCGCGTCCCGGGGCCGGTTGTTATCGTGCGCCTATGCTATATTCCGGAGTATGATGTGTCCGGTCCGCCGAACCCTTTTGGCCGGGGACTGGTTATGGTGTTATGATGTGTCCGCACGCGAGTCCCTTTGGCCGGGTACCGTGGTTATGTTATGATGTGTGTGACGGGGTACGGAGATATAAAATCTTCTGGAGTATGATGTGGCGTGGCGCCAACGACGGGCGGGCGACCACCGTTCTAAGAGCCTATGCATGATTTGCATTTTACTCAGTAAGCATTTCGATATTTTGTTATTTTGATATTCTGATATTGCATTTATTCTTCTGTACCTTTAATCCGATCATGATTCTGCCTATTACGTTTCGCGCTTTGTATACTCGGTACATATTCGTACCGACCCCACATTCTTCGGGGCCGCGTTTAAATGCGCGCGGTACGGTACACGACTTGGCGGCCCGTATTTAGGGACATACGTTACCCGTCGTGCGAAGTGCTCCTTTTATTCGGAGCCCATACTTTTGGTACGGACATTCACAGTACATGTGTATATATGTTTGTTTGGTACGGCGGGGCCTGTCCCGTCATATAAATACTGTTATGATTCTTAGAGGTACGTAGACATATACGTGTGGGTTATGGGTTGTTACCGTTTCATTGTGTCGTGTGATACGTATTCGTACGCCCGCTTTATGATAATAGCCTTGCGGCTCTGTCGATATCCTCGTGGATGTTGTGACCGCGGAGTGTTTATGTATATATATGTGTGTGCATGTATTTACGACAGCCATGGGACGACGTGTCGCTATTCTGTAAGTATAAGATCAGATTATGTTAGTTATATACGATGTTTGGACTTTGTATATGTATATACGTACGCGGTACGCACGGGTGCCCGGCTCGGGCACCGATCCGGCCCCGGGGGGCCGGGTCGTGACAAAAGTGGTATCGGAGCGGTTAGTCCTCGGAATGTCTACGGACCGTGTCGGCGAGTCCTGTTTATGGTGTGAAGCCGGCCACATTTATAAACGAGGAGGTACACGGGGCATTTAGGAATCAATGACCTTGTTTGTCTTAGATCGTGCGATAGAGCCAAGTCATAGGAAATGAAATTCCTCGTACTAACATTTGATTTCAGCAGAAGGTGACGCCAACAGGAGGAAGCGATTGACGATACTGGAAGTTACAGAGCACGCAGGTAAAGTAAGGGCATGACAGGTATATGTCAAACAAGGTACTGGAGTATGAGAAGTGTCAAAAAAAAATTTTGAAAAGGAAAAGTAAGCAGAAAGGCGTAACAGGTGCAGTCTAAGACGGACATACGAGGTAAAAATTCCCTATTTTCATGCTATTGTCGATGCTGGGAGCCCTGTGTGGCTGTGATTTGGTGTGATATGTATATATGTTGTTGGCCCCGTGAGGCAGTGTTGGTATTTCCTGTGTACAGGTTTTGCGATAGTAAGAGATATAGAGGAAACTCTGCCGAAATTCTCCCAGGAATAAAAACAAGAATGAGGTAGGGATTTGTAATACGTCGTGAAAGGTCGTGTTAATAGTAAAGACAGAATATGACTAAGTTGCAAGTATGGTGGACCTAGAAAAAAATAATTCAACTACGGAATTGGTGGTCATGGTAGTCAGGAGGTCGGTAACGATATGGTAAAAAGAATTCGAAAAGGGATTGTGACATTGAGGAATGAGTTAAAGGAGGTTGGCAAATCTTGATAGCATATTATATTAAGGTACCGACGGAACTGACAAGCATGAATAAATTATGACGAGTTGTGGCGAGGAGAAATAATAGCATGGTTAGGACAAGAGTACAGGGGCAAAATAGTAATTGAGCTACGAGAGCGCCTGAGAAATCTGATAAGGCTTCAATTTACTCCAGATTGTGTACTGAAGGTTATACAGTGCGAGGGACGCTGTCAGACTAGCATTAAAGCCTCGTATTCCACCGGCTAGAGCGAGAGCAATTCTATGATGGGTGACCCCCTGGGAAATTTCTGAAAATTTTACAACTTCAGCCAAAGGAGCAAATGGAAAGCTGGAGTAGTTTAAAGGGACTTGGAATATACTGAGTAGACGAAAATTTTAAGAGATCACGTAGAACAAGGCAAATTAAACCGGTAAGGAAGAAGGAGATGCGTCACGATTTTGGGATTGAGGTGAGTTCGCGCAGTGTTTGGAAATATTATGTAAGTGAGACGATAGCGACTACGTGTCTGCGTAGGTGTGTGTCCCATATATGGCTATATCAGTAGATATGTGTATCCCGGCAATTCTCAGGGCGGCATAGAAAAGCCCTTAAGCGGACAGGATAGTAAAGCATAAGTGGGAAATAGTATAAGTGGCACCAATGTTATAAGACAAGTTGATGTTGTTTTACCACGGGTTAAGTTTGGAAAGTTCGAATGCAATGATATTTGGAAAGGAAAGAAAGCAAGTAAGTGGAAGGTCAGAGGACCAAAACATCAGAATCAAAATACCGCTGGATTGAAACTGGAAACATAGGCATAGGGTAAAGTATGATCGGGAATTATACTAAGTACGCCCTCAAAGGGGGGAAGCGAGTGCGAAGGAAGCAAACGTAAAATAGAGATAATCGACCCTATGACATCCTGGATAGGGTGTCGGGGACTACGGTTACGCTTCTAGCCAAGGCGAGTCAATAAGGTCCGAGGGCTGGCAAAGGAGGTTGAAGTTATGAGGGTAATTGAGACAGTACCGGGAATAAATTGTGGAAGGTCCTAAATGATACGACCCTAAAAGGTGAACGCTCACAGTAAAGAATGAATACGACTAAGTGAAGTGACAAGCAAATTACGGAGGCAATGTGAAAGATAACACTACTGTGCGGGATTAAAAGTAAGATGTAGGTAGCGGGATTATTCGCCAATGATAGCAAGCCCTGAAATAAAAAGTAAGAAAAGGAAGGAAAAGTTCAACTCGGAATGTATTGGACCTCGTCGCGTTACTCGTAGGGTAAGCAGGTTGCGTGCCGAAGATGTGATGTGTGTTAAGGTGCTATGACGGAATAATAGCGGAGAAGTAAGGACTTGAATAACTGAAGAGGAAGTGGAGAAGGAGGAATAAGTGGTAGCTGAAACTGCAAACTATAGTAATAATGGTAGCCCCCCGAGATCCTTATAAGACCTTGTAAGGTTGATTGAACATTCGAGGACGAATGTTCTAAAGGGGGAAGGATGTTATATCCACACTTTTGTACGTCGGGACATTCCGGACTAGTTGCGGAAAGTTAAGGGACAAGAGGATTCCGGGATATGAAGTAAAGAATTTTAACCACGATTTTGTTTTAAAGCGTAAGTTGCTTGTTATTTTGTTGGAATGGGATATTAAGAAAAACGTGGGGTTGAAAGTGAAATTATGGAGACTAGTGTTTCATGAAATATGGAGCCAAAAGTGAAGAATTGGAGAGTTAATTTTCATGAAATTAAAAGCCATGTGACTTGCACATGACTTGTGGACCATGACACACTTATATTATAAGATGACTTAGCATTATTTAGTCATCTTCCAAGCTCTAGAAAAATGAAGAAACATGGAGAAAAAAAAAGTTTGTTCGGTTCAAGGGGTGGAATTTGGCCATGGAGATTTCACCACAAAAATTATTTTCTTCCATGTTTTCCACTCTTTGGAAGGTGCTAAACAACATGAAGTAGTTGTTGAATCAAGCAAAGTTCTTGTTCTAGCAATCCTTGCCTTATGAATGAAGAGAGAGGAAGAAGGTGAGTTCTAATCTTATTTTTTATATGTTATAGATGATTTGTATGTGTTGTGAAGTATGGAAATGAATGAAAAATCATGGAATATTGAAGTTGAGGTTGTGGCCGAAAATGTATGTGTGGCCGTGCAAATATGTATATTGTGTAGGAATGGAGAGAAATTGAATTCAACATGTTTATGTGTTGTTGTGATGTGTGGAAAATGAAAGAAACTCATGGAGTGTTGCATGTTGTGGAGTGGCCGAATAGGGGGCTGCTTGGTGTGCATGAAATGAGCTAATGTTATTTGGTGTTTTGGTTGTTGTCGTCATGCTTTATATGATGTAAAAATGAAGTTTAATGATCCCAAGTTGAAGCTAAAACCGTGTGGGCTGATTTAAGAATTAATATGGCTCTAATGTGGTTTCTTGAATTTGCATGAATAATGATGTTAAGGTATGGTTTGTTGATGTAGTTTATGAATTCGGAAGGAGAAAATGTGTTGTTGAGATCCCTAGTGTAGTTGATGGATTTCGGGTAAGGTGACTTATTGTTGAGTTGTTTTGAATATTGTATGGATCTCTTGGAACGTTCTTAAATCGTATTTGAATGGCCGCGGATTGCTACTTGAACATGTAAGTATTGATGTTAGTTTGAATATATGAAGTTGAATTGAACATTGGAATGTTGTTGAAATATTTGGATAAGAGCTATTGGCATTATGATATATTTTGAATTGAATGGTAATGTTGATGTCATTAGAATGTTTTGTTGGTGTTGTGATTGATGAATTGGCCGAGCCATATTCTCGGGAGGGCGCACTTATAGGGAAGTCTTCTTAGAAATTTCGTAGAATTTGGCGTGCGGTTGGAATCGGATTCTAAATGCCTTTAGCTAATGTTGGACATTTAATGATGTATTGTAGATCTTGAAAGGTTCACGACGCAAATTTGGATTAGCTTGGAGAGCAAACAAGGTATGCAAGGCTTACTTTTCTTCATTGGCATGTCTTAGTTCCGTTTAAGCTATGATAAATTACGAGCTTCGAGGTGATTCAATTCTTGAAATCGAGCAAGTATATGAATCTTATTCATTCCATAATGTCCGTAATTCAATTTAGTTGAACTATGATTCTTATGCCTTTGGTAAGATTGAATTTCAAGTTTATAAAAGAGTTTTGTTGGAAATAAAAGTTCTGTAACTACGAGCGTCCATAACTTTCGACTAAGGGCTCGGATCGCGACGAAACTGCTTGTGGAAGATCCTAACACGAATAAGACCCTAACTTTGGTAAGCGGGCCGGGTTGGTCGATGCATACCCGTGGTCCCCGAGCCTTCGGTTGCAGTTCGATGACTTTTGAAAAACCTAACTTGGCTATCGATTTAACTCCCAAGCGTTGACTACTTATTTATTCGTTGAGTCTGTCGTAATAACATATATGATTATGATCCTTATGTTTCCATAATACGCTATGACGTCCGATATGTTTCTGAGTAGCGTCTGAGAGATATTTGACACGTTTCCAAATGTCGTTCGGAAGGTAACTAATATGACAAAAATTATGATTTCCTCTAATGATGGTTTATTTTGATTTTCCTATTAAGGCTTCAAAACTGTTTTTTAAGTTGCATATAGTCTCTCACGACTCGCTCGTGCACTATTGTCGACACTTCTTCGCCGCGTCCCGGGGCCGGTTGTTATCGTGCGCCTATGCTATATTCGGAGTATGATGTGTCGGTCCGCCGAGCCCCTTTTTGGCCGGGGACCTGGTTATGGTGTTATGATGTGTCCGTACGCCGAGTCCCTTTGGCCGGGCACCGTGGTTATGTTATGATGTGTGTGACGGGGATACGGAGATATGAAATCTTCTGGAGTATGATGTGGCGTGGCGCCAACGACTGGCGGGCGACCACCGTTCTAAGAGCCTATGCATGATTTGCATTTTACTCAGTAAGCATTTTGATATTTTGTTATTTTGATATTCTGATATTGCATTTATTCTTCTGTACCTTTAATCCGATCATGATTCTGCCTATTACGTTTCGCGCTTTGTATACTCAGTACATATTCCGTACTGACCCCCTGTTCTTCGGGGGCTGCGTTTCATGCCGCGTGTACAAGGTACACGACTTGGCGGCCCGTCTACTTAGGACATCTGTTCTGCTGTCTGAAGTGCTCCTTTTATTCGGAGCCCATACTTTTGGTACAGACATTCCTGTTACATGTGTATATATGTTTGTTCAGGGGTACGGCGGGGCCCTGTCCCGTCATATAAATCTGTTATGATTCTTAGAGGTCTGTAGACATATACGTGTGGGTTATGGGTTGTTACCGTTTCATTGTGTCTGTGTGATCTGTGTTCTGTACGCCCCTTTATGATAATAGCCTTACTGGCTCCTGTCTGATATCCTCCGCTGGATGTTGTGACCGCGGAGTGTTTATGTATATATATGTGTGTGCATGTATTTACGACAGCCATGGGACGACGTGTCGCTATTCTGTAAGTATAAGATGTATTATGTTAGTTATAGTCTGATGTTTGGACTTTGTATATGTATATCTGTCTGCAGGTACGCCTGGGTGCCCAGCTCGGGCACCAGTCACGGCCCACGGGGCTGGGTCGTGACAGCTTATTTTTTTATATGGGCCCCATCTTTTTTTTTTTTTTTACATAAATTTGGAGGTGGTGGAGTCTATTTTTTTTTTTTTTTTTTTTTGGTACATGAGTTGGAGGACGGACGACGATCCTCCTCCAAACTCATGTTTCTATAATAGTAAAAATTTAAGAGGAATACTGTTCTAAAGAGTTAAAACATAAAATAGAATTTTGTATTTGTTTAATCGTCATTTCATAACCTTAATGCTGCAAGTAATCTTATACTAAATGACTAGTAAAAGCTGCATAAGGGTCTTTTCAGTTTTGGCAATCATCTTTGAATGCCTATGCTGCTCCTTATTCATTGTTGCCCGCCCATACATGAGCAACTCTTGCACTCAAGGATGTGGCCTAGTGGTCAATGAAGTGGGTGCAAATTTTTGAGGCCGGGGTTTGAATCCCATAAGAAACAAACAAATGTTACGTAATTTCTTCAAAAGATTGTGTTTGGACAAATTGCCAAAAACTGCTTGTTTTGAGAAGCACTTTTGTCAAAGTAGCTAGGAAAGCACTTCTTGAGAAAATCAGTGTGTTTGGCCGATTTGTTTGAGAAGTGCTTTTTTCAGTATTTGATAAGCGATCGTGTTTGACAAATCTTTTCAAAATTTGTTTTGGAGTGTCAAATTACGAAAAGGACAAGTATCAAGACACATTTTACTATTGGGATCATTTAAACAAGAAATGATTTTAAATTTTTGGCATGAAACCTTTTAAAGTTATGTGAAAATAATATTAACTTGTACGTTTTCCAGCAATTTTGTTATTCCAAGAGGAAGAGGAGAAATATAGAAGAAAGAGACACTAGGAAGAAAAAGGAGCAGTAACTCGTTTTTGTAGTTGACAGTCTATCCGAAAACATGAAGAGAAGAAGAAGCGAGAAAAAAGAAAAGGAAAGACACGTTGGATACCAAACAGAAAAAACGAAAAAGAGTTTGTACTAATCGAAAAATAAATGTTGAAGAATAGTTTAGAAAATAAGTTTATGATAAGGATATTTCTCTTGAAAATATTAATTTTTTACTTCTGCTTCTTGGGAAAAGTAAAAATTTATAATTTCTTCAGAACAATGAAAAAGTGCTTGTATTGCTACTCAACAGTACTGTTTTGGTTGGCCAAATATAACTCAAAACTAAAATAAATAAAAAGAATGCTTTTAGCCTTTAAAAAGCTGCTAAATCGGCTATAAGCTTTGATGGGCAAAATAACTCCATATTTAACCCGTTCACTACTTTAATAAAACAAAAAAAGAGCAAGTCACTTTTTTCAGATCGAACTTATGACTAGACTGCATCTTGTTTTTCTTCTTCTTCTTTGTTTGACTGATATTAAAACACAACATCTAAATTATTTGTCATCATTGTTTTTTTTCCATTTTATTTTGTATCAAAGTATCCCATATATCAGAATGTAAACTGGTAACATGATAGCCTGCTATTCAAAGGCTATTGGTAGTAAATTCAAAAGTTGGAAGTTGTTATACAATTGAAATCCTTGATATGAGACTTCTAATGATTTCAGGATGTAGTATTCTCTTTTCAACTCTACTATGATCCAATTGGTTAGTGTTCAACTCGCCGTAGATTACCTTTATACGTGCCCAAAAGAATCCATTTATGAAAGTGTCTGTATCCTATAAATTCCCTAATATAAAATTGTGACATAACCAATAGATATTTTTAAAGACTAGTTGAAAAGATGAGAATGACTTCAATGCTTAATCTCTATGTGAGGAAGAGGAAACAACAGAAAGTTCTATTTGAAATTGATTGTTATCCACATGTAATATATAGGAATCTTGCATTGCCTGAAATAAGAAAAGTTCCCTATTTTTATTTCAAAAGAAATGCTAAAGACTCATTGGACTAAGATCAGTTGCCTAAAAAGTAAACAATCACTAGAATAAATATAGAGTTAGAATTCTTTACCCTGAAAAGAATTTGCTTCACATTGAAAGAAAGTGTTACTTGCAGCAAACATGAAAAAAGATCTATTTTCAGTCACCCGAAAGAGGTACAACGATGCAAACCTACTAACTTTAACTGGCAATAGAGGGCACCAAACCCTTTTAGATCGTTCTATTTGTGTTCCCAACAATACCTTCACAATTCTTCACAACAATTCTCAAAATTGTCTAGCTCTTGATCAAACGACCAGTTCATCTTTAGTTTTGCCGGCTTAATCAGTTCCTTTTGGACACCTATTAAGGACCTGATTCTTGAACATCTTCATTTATTATTCATTGTAAAGTGATTGTCACTTGCACATAGTTTGTCGATCGCCTAAACTTCATAAACTCTTGAACTATTATTAAGACCACAACATCTCAACAATTTCCCTCTTTTTCTCTTGTTCCAAAACCAGATTCCCAATGCTGATATTTGGGAAGACAAATCCTGGTTTCTTTGTTGTGCTCTCCACCTTCTTATTATGACTTGGTCTGTATACTTTTTTTCTCCTGGGAGTGGGCTCCTTCATTACATCCGACACTCCCTCTTCATGGGCTTTTAGTAGCAGGAGTTATTCTTTATCCTTTTATCATGTGTTGATACCCCTTCACATGTTACCGGTTCCTCCTACCGTAGTCCTCTCCTATTGACTTAGAGATGAACAGAATGCCAGGTTGACTTGGGTTCCCTAAGGTGATAGTAAAGGTGCCTTTGAACTTGTCCTGGATGATATGAGGGACCATGTTCTTTTTTTTCCTCTATTCCTCAAACTGATGTTTTCTTCTTTTGGCTAAGTACATCTTGACATGTCATATCTTCTGCGGATGTCTGTAGTCTTTCAAGATAGAAGCATGGAATGTTGAATAGAGACTTTTTATTATTTATCTTTGCTTCTTAGGATTTCAAACTTGGTCGACCATTGTTTTGATTCTTATGCAGTGATGTTGTTATTTATGAGGACAAGTTTTTCCCATATAAGATCAGCCTTGATATCCTCTGTGATTTCCTTTAATTCCTTCAGCTTTCTGACCTCACTTTTGCCCTGGAGAGATGTGGCTAGAATTTTTGAATTTCTAGTCCACCCTATTCATTCTTCAGAGATGAACCTGGTTCTTGAAATTTTCACTTTCACTTACCAGGTTTTCTCTTGCTTCTTTTAGGCTTGTGTGGCTCATCCGGAGAATAGTGTATTCTTGCATCAATTCATTCTTTTCAAGGTAGAGATTCTTGAGTTTAGGGAGGACGATTTGAGTCACACTTTCTAGTTTTCTTCTAGAGTACATGTGAATTTCTTGCCTCACTTCTGAGAAGTATTTCTTGCTAACATCATCTTCGTCATATTCGTCACCCCAGGCAGACCTTTTTAGGATGGGCAGTGCTGTGAGGTTTTCCTCCTTTCCTTCTGTGTCAGTCATTGATACAGGGATTTCGTAGTCCTCTAATATGGTCTAATTCTATTCTTCCTTATTTTGAGTTGGCGGAATTTCCACAGGATTTTAATCTTCTTCTTCAGTATCAGCATAGGCCATTAATGCAAGATCCTCTATGTCTTCTGTTGAAGGATGATCACAATTTTGATGAGTTCTCGATATTTCCCCTTTTTCTTCACCACCAAATTCGTCCAGAACTTTTCTGAGAGCATTGACAGTTCTTTTGATGGTCAGCTTCCTGAGTTTTTGCAAGGGTGAATCTTCATCAGAGATCTTTTTGTTCTTCCGCTGTGAGGCAAAATCTTTTCTTCTTCGCGGCTTCTTATTCCGTCCTCGTAGTTTGCTTAAAGAGTATCCATTGTTACATCTCATCTTTCGCGTCTATTAAAGTTTTGTCTTAAGTCGTTTGTCGTAAGATCGTATTGGGAATCTTTTGAGAAGTTATGTATGAGACCTATGGGTGCATCTCAGAGTTATATAAGTTCTTAGACATGTTTGGAAAAGAGTACGAAGGTTAGCCGACAAACGAATTGGAAAGAATACATTTCGTCGGAAAATTGGAATAAGATCATTCCATGGACCGTGAATAATTTCACGGACCGTGAAAATGTTTGTGGGCCACCGTGGGATGGGTGACAGATTGGTAGCTCACTAGAAGAGTTTCATGGCACCTTTGACGGTCCGTGAAAAATTTCACGGCCCTGAAAGTGATACGTGAAAATGAGGCGGTGGAGATTTATCCTTGGTTTATAATGTCACGACCCGACCTACGGGCCGCGACGGGCATCCGGGGCTAACCACCGAACACCACTCGCCCTAGTACCCACATGCTCTTATTCATAACATTTGCTTGAAACTTTGAAAGTATATCATCATTTGAAACATCTTTACTTTTATAATCATGTACTCATCGGCTGTCAAAATAATATAAATATACACATACATACATATACATGAAGACCGTAAGACCATAAGACCCACACATGAGTATCTACGAGCCTCTACTGGAATACTAGACACATAGACGGGACAGGACCCCGTCATGCCCAAAATACGAATATAGACAACTATATACCAAAAGAATAATCAGTAGCACCTCCTGATGATGGAGTGCTCACAACAGCTACAAGCTCCCTAAGGATCAAAGACCGCCGCCCCCGCCACCCGTGGGCATGAACACGACGTCCCGAGGAAAGGACGTCGCACGAAGATTGTACCGAGTATGTAAAGGCAGAAATGAAATAAACATAATCTGGAAGTCATGGTTCCGAAATGAAGATTTAACCTGAGTACTCCTTAAATAAGAATAAGCTTCGTATACATACATCATGCGTAAATATGTCATGTACATTATCATAACATGCAAGCATCACCACATCAATCATACATCATCATATCGTCGACCGCGTCCGGGTGACCATCATACGCTATCTGCACCACTAGTGGTGGTCAGTGTCCGCCCTTTCGGTGCGGTGGAATCGTAGCAGCCCGCCGTAGCGGTGACATGTCCGGCCAATTAGGCGCGGTGGAATCACATTATCACACATACCATGCATTTCATATGCTTAACATTATTAACATTCATTACATGGACATATCGCGGCTTATCACAATATTACCATGGTTTAGCATCCCTAGTTACATATACATACACATACATTAAGCTTAAGAGCGGCTATGTTTATGTCGGGGTGACATAAGGTCGTAAACCCCCGTCACGTTATGGAATAAGCATAAGCATCATATCTCACCTTGGAGGATTTACAATTTAAGGTGAGTACATATGAAGGAAGGCCAATGGATCGTGATCATCATTATTGACTTCGTAAGAACATCATATCTTGGTCTCTAGAGTCGTTATCGCATTCATAACATATTTCTTGTCCCGTTTCATCATTCATGAACTTAGACTTTTCATCTCTAGGGACGTAGGAAATTCGTGAAGAAAGAGGAAAAATCATGCATAAGATTCATGCCTTAGAAGGAAGGGTAATGCCTCACATACCTTTGTCGTTTAGCTTACTCTACCACTTGCTGGTTCTCCTCTAGTGTGCTCGTTTATACCTTCAAGAGAGTTCATACTTTCATTAGCTAAGAAATTACAATATCGCAATCAAAAGTCGTCATTTACCTACGTTTATCAAAATCCACCATTTTCCTCCAATTTCCCTTTATTTCTACTTCTAACTCATCCTTGCGCTTTCATGCGTTTAATGCTCGTTTCATGATACAAACATCATTTATAACGTATTTGTATTCACAACACTTCAACATTCATAATTCAAGTCAACCATCACTCATTTGTGTCACTATTCACACAACAATGACCCATTTCTATGTTCTTCTATATTTCAAGTGTCTAAGCTTTCCAATACCTCAAACAACGTAGAATGATCATAAAACTTACCTTGGATGGTGGTTGAGCAATGCTTAAGTTGAAATACTTCGCTTAGCCAAAACCCTAGTTCCACCTTCTTTGGAAGTTCTTCACTTAGATGATCTTTTATTGGGTCCTTACACTTGCTTTCATGAATTTGGTGGTGTTGATTCTTGGTTTTCCCTTTGATTCTCTTGAATTCTTGTGGAGGAATTATTAGGAGAGTTCTAGAAGTCTCTTGAGTTGTATGAATGGAGAATGAATTAAAATGGTGCCCAGGTCCCCTTTTAATAACCCCCAACATTGATGTTTAATGAATTCCGTCGGGTGAACAAAGTGGTCGTAAACTACGGTTTACGGACCGTACTATGGTTTACGACCCGTCCTCCGTGTCGTGTTTAAGCATTAAAAAAATACGAAGCTTAACGAGGACATGGCACTTTACGACACTGATTTACGGTTCGTGAACAGTTACTGCCCTCTGTGTCGTTTTTAATCATTTCATACTTTAACAAAAGTTGAGATTTTCAACAAAGTTGGAGGACGATTGCACTATACGGTCCGTAAATCACTTTACGGGTCGTATAGTGCCATATACGACTCATCGGGCTAAAAACTCTCCGCAACTTTATGATTTCCAAAGTTTATATTTAGCCATCCCCGACCTATCCAAACACCATACACTCAACCCTTCATGGTTCTACTCATCACTCAAGTACGGGAAAATTTTCGAGGCGTAACATATAAATTAATTCCTACGACTTAGGGCACATTTGTTTAGCCAAAATAGAACCCTAGTGATCCCTTAGGCTCTCTCAATCATCCATAATCATCCCAAATCATTTCAAGAGAAGATCAAGCTTTAAAATCTCAACTAGTTCATAGAAGGTATTTGTTCTTGCTACTAGTTGAAGTTGTGGTGACTTAGTCTTGAAGTAAGTTGTGTGGGCTGAATTTCTTCAAGCTATAAGGTATGTTATTCATTCTATCTCTTATGTTGAGTTGTTTTGGAGGTTTAACAAGTCTTAAAAGTGAAAAGAATCCTGGTGGAAAGGTTATAAGGTGTTGTGTTGAAGTTATTGGCTTTGGACAGATTTTGAAAGAATGTCTTGGACTAATTTGAATCTAGTTTGAATGTAATCTCTTGTCTATGGTATTTTTAATGTTGTTATTGATGTTTTGGAGTAGTTTTGGAGGTGGGTGGAAGTAGGTAACATTGGGGAAATGTTGTCCAATATCCGTTAGCTCGCCTATTAGTTTAACTTGACCTTATAAGTATTTCAACAACTTAACCTTAGTGTAAATCATCTTGAATGTAGCTTTACAAGATCGAAAAGATAGACGTTGATTGGTTAAGTAGACAACGAGGTATGTTAAGGCTGTCCCTTTCTTTCTTTTGGCATGATCATATTGATACGAACATACACGAATGATATTCATAATGACTCCACTCTTAGAAATATTAGAAGCTTATGTTCTTGATCTTCTTATGATGTTATTGATCTTGTCTCATGGTTATTGATCTTGTCTTCTGGTTGTTGATCTCATCTTATGGTCATTGATCCCTCAAGGTGGGGTATGTCGACGGTGTTAATTCCATATATGGTAATCGGAGGTATATCTACCTTACGTCACTCTAATAGAGTCGTAGCACTTCTTTGTGCTCTCATGCATGCTTTGTATATATGTATCTATTTTATGACACCTCACCAAGCTATAGTCGGTCGGGTACGACACTATTGTGCACACCACTGCACTAGGGTATGGTATAATGATGATGGCCCCAAGAGTGGCTTAATGATGATGTTGTAGCCCCACAGTGTGGTATGTATATATATATATATATATGTATGTAAGTGTTCTTTTTTTTTTTTTAAAGGAAAGCATGCATGTCATTCGCCCTCAGAGGCATTTAGATGTACAGGTTGTTTCTCTTTTATCTCATGTTACCTTCATGTTTTTATTGTGTTGTTCATCATGCCTTACATACACGGTACATTATTCATACTGATGTCCTTTTTGTTTGTGGACGTTGTGTTCATACCCGCAGGCTCAGGTAGACAGGGAGACGGTTCACACCCTTAGGCTGCCTTCTCAGCGCTTGTACTGGAGCACTCCACATGATCCGGAGTTGCATTTTAGCTTGGTATGATACTTTTATGCACATATAGGTATGGCGGGCTCCTGTCATGTCCTTGTTATGTCTTGTATTCTAGTAGAGGCTTGTAGACAGATATGCACAGTTAGATGTTCTATGGCCTTCTCGGTCTATATTTTGTTATACCATCATCCTTGATAGCCTTGTCGACTTGTATATTTTGGGTTCAGTACAATTACGCATGTATATATGTATCTTTTGGGCTTGTGACCCTCTCAGATTATGATATCTATTAGTCAACAGGTTGTTCTGTGATGGCCTTCACTCCGGTATAACTATGTAATGCATGTACGTCTTGTGGTGCTCGGTAGGTTAGATTCAGGTGCCTGTCAAGGCCCTCCGGTTTGATCGTGACAAAAGTGGTATCAGAGCAATTCATCCTAGGACTGTCTAGGAGCCGTGTCTTGTAGAGTCTTGTTTATGGGTGTGTTGTGCACCACACTTATAAATAGGAGGCTGCAGGGCATTTAGGATGGTTGCCTTTCCTTCTTATCCTAGATCGTGCAATAGAGCCATGTGATGATAATTCCTTTTTCCTGATCATGTGTTGTGATTTCAGTAATGCCTGTGACGAGGAAAGCTTCAGCGGCCTAGAAGGGCAAGTCAATGGAAGGTAGGAGAACTGGTCGGATAACACCTGTAGATATCGAGGAGGACGAGTCCTAGAATGAGATTCCATCTCGGACTTCTCATACTCGGCCTGCTCCAGAGGAACATAGAGGAGCTCCAGCCCCAGCCCCAGCCCCAGCTCCAGCTCCAGCACCCCTAGTTCCTCCACCTAATGCACCTGGTCAGGAGATGTGGGATGCTATTCAGTTGTTGACTCGGTTGGTGGCCGCTCAGGACCGACGCCAAGGTGTGGGTGTTGATGTTGCTGATAGGGCCGTCAGTACAAGGGTCAGGGATTTCCTTAATTTGGACCCTCCAGAGTTCTTTGGATCTGATCAGAATGAGGCCCCGTAGAATTTTATTGATAGGATGCAGAGGACCCTGAGGGTGATGCACTGTCACGACCCAACCTGCCATGACTGGTACCCACACTAACTCCTAGTGGGCGAACCAATATGCTTAACCATCTACTCATTCAAAGTCCATTTTTACTTAGTCAATTCATTCAGCTCACAATAAATTAAACGCAAGACTAAGTCAAAAGTGGTCATTCCATAAAACAATAATATAAATGCAGAAGTCCTAACTATTACAACTCCAAAATCCGAAAGTCATCATACAAAGACTCTAATCCAAAACATGTCTAAGATCCACAACTGTTTGTCAAAATAAATAGACTTGATATGCGGAATGGAAGTAGACATTAAATAAAGGAAGATCTTCGGGCATCTGGCATGGATGAAGCTACTTTCAATCGTCGGCAAATGGCCTCAAGCTAAATATGAGGTCGAGTAACGATCTCTGGATCTGATACGCACTAAAAAAGAATGCAGCAAGGTAGTATCAGTACAAACACTATGTACCAGTAGATATCATAGGCCGACTAAGATTAGTATCATGCATGAATCATAAAATTAATAAAATAGACAGACAAGTCAACAACACATAATCAGATAGCCAACACCAAGTCAACCAATGTTATTAACAAATCAAGTCAACGAAAGCAAGCAATGGAATAAACCTCACAACAACCTTCTCCCTTACTCAGTCCTTTGATAACTCGTGTACATACATGCTATTTGGTTTCTTTACCCAATAGCTATGACCTGCAGGGGACCCATGGTGTTCATGTACCACTCGCTCCGGAACTGACCTCGGATCATGAGCCCATAATCTTGGTCACATCGTCACCCCCTGTCAAATGTGCCCATAATCTAGGTCAGATCCTCACCCCTTATCAAATGTACCTTTTCCTATATATATATATGTATGTGTTGTCACATCACTTTCAATGATCGATTATCAAGTAGTATCTCATTTTCATCAAGAAGATCATATTAACTTCTCATCACAATTGTCATCAAAATATAGATCACAGCACATCGAATAATGGCATTAAGCCCACATTATCACTCAATCAATAGTATAAAGGAATTCCAACCGCACATTATGCCCGAAGACTAGACATGCTTTCTCCTATCAATCTCATAACACATACAATCAACTAATCAAAGTCTAACATAACTAAGCCATAACCTACCTCAATTCTGAGAGCTAGAATAATGTGAATCACTCCGCTATAGCATTTCCCTTCCTTAATGCCTTGGAACGCTCAAAATCTAGAATATATAAGGCTAAGTAAGCAATTGTTCATCTAATCATTAATAATGTCAACTTTGGGGAAGAAACCCCACCAATTCTATCACGACCCAAACCGATGAGTTATGACGAGTGCCCGACTTCTACTTATCAGAGACTCTCACACTTGTACCTGACTTTTCTTTTGAAAAAAGGGTGGCCCATATATGACTCGTAACTTCATTATACTGACTTTTGTATGAAAAACACAATGAGTTAAGCATCAAGGGCTCTTAGGCATACATATATATACATACTAGAAACAATAGTGCAAGCCGACTAGGCCGCTGTAGATACTGTACAACAAAATAGAAGCCGACAAGGCTACATGACTTCCACCCTATACCCCATATACATATAACATACCCGTATATAATGCCTTTTGGTCATAGGTCAATGTGCATATGTATAAATGAATGCAATGCATAAATAAGATGAATAAATAGAACTCTCGGAGAGACATAAAGTCGTGCTACCTCTGATAACATCTTTGAGCTAATATTGTTACACCTCGCAGCTCGGCACATTAAGATTCGCTAGGTGGTAGTTGTACCATTGAGGACGCGGGGTTATAGTTAAGGATGTACGAGGTTTTATATGTTCATCCTATGATTATCAGGGTTAAGTTCATATAATAGGTCATGCAAGGGTTGGAGGACAAGGAAATCAGAGAGTTAAGGTGGGGCCCACATGCCGGGGTTTTATAAAGGACATATGAAAAGTAATATGAGTAGTACATGGAAAGTTGAGCAAGTCTTAAGAAGGACCCTTATGCAGAATATGGGCATAAGCCCTCCAAAAGGGTGACTTAAGGATATGTTTTCGGATGATCTAACTTGGAGAGGCCAAAACGCCGTTGTAAGTTTGGAATTTGGAATCATACCAAAAATTAAAGTTGTAGATAATTGAAATAGCTTTCCATCCATAGTTCTTGGGCCCTCATACGATATCGGAATCAAACTTTATGCGCGTTTTAAGATTGGCTATCAGGGCAGGGAATTAACCCTGCGCGAACGCGCCAGAAGGTGGCGCGAACGCACAGAGGAGGACCTTTAATGCAGCACGAACGTGCCACGTGGCAGCGCGATCGGGCTGAGTAAATTTTAAGTCGGTCCAGGCAGAACCTTGACCGTTATAAAAAGGGGTCACCCCCCTTATTTCCCTCATTCAGACCCCAAATATTCCCCAAAAATATGGAGACTTCTCTCCAACTCCCAACACCATCTTTTAAGCCTAAACCAGGTATAATTCCCAAATTTTGGTCCAGACGGCGTATAGTTGCGATTACAAAATCGTATAGCGACGCGTTGTGGCTTACGTTCAAGGTGGAGAAGTGAAGATATAGCAATAATATCGGGAGAAAGGTATGAATCTCTTATTATTAATATTAATTTTGGTTCCTTAACGGAGATAGAGATGTTAAATAGTTTAAAATAATTTTGTTGGTGGAAATATGGGATAAACACTATATGGGATGTTTATGAAATATCTTGGTATTAAGAATATTATGGTTGATGTTGGTATTGTTGTTATTGTTGTTGGTTCTTTGAATTGAGATTTCGGGCTAGGCATATAAACAGGGGAGATGCTGCCCGATTTTCGGCAGAATATAAAATAGTTTGATTTGAAAACTTGGAACAGGTGTGCGATAATGAGTCTAACGTTAGTGTAAATCCTCTCGAATATAGATTTACGTTAGTGTAAATCCTCTCCAATATAGATTTACGAGCTCGGACGGATAAGCGTAACTAATAGGAGGTCGAATAGGTATGTTAATGCTCGTCCCTTTCTTTCAAAGGCATGATTCCTATGTATGACTCCACATATATTTCCATCCTAACCATCTTGTTTCCAAAGTTACAAGTTCATGATTCTTAATAAGATTCTTATGGTACCAAAGAAGAGATGTTTTCTATGATGATTATGATGACGATGATGATTTCATGTTTAAAGATTCCAAGCTTATAGTTTCAATGTGAATATGAATATGAGAATGTTGAGCTATTTCTTGATTCTCAATTTTATTCATTCATGATGACTCGTTTTCTAAAGGTTCCAAAGTGTATAAATTGACGCTTTATGAGAATTATGATTTTATTCGGGATTTTATTCTATGCTTTCCCTTGATGTTATTCTTCATTGATAATCTCACCTCATAATGCTAGTTCCTTCAAGGTGAGACATGACGGTCATGATTATTCCATAATACAATCGGAGGTTACCGACCTTACGTCACTCCGATAGAGTCATAACTTTTGATTGGGCTCTTATGCATGCTTATGTGTCGAAGATTACACCGCGCCTATACGGCCGGGCAGCACCACTACTGTGAGCGTACTGGGCGGCTTATGGATGATTACACGGCGCCTATATGGCCGGGCAGCACCACTACGGTGGGCGTAGTGGGCGATTTATGGATAATGATAAAAACACTGTGCCTATATGGCACGGGCAGCACCACTAGTTGGCGGCGTGAGATGATTACCCCGGACGCGGGAGGCCCGAACGCGGGCTAATGATGTTATTTGATTCAGAGAGCTTATGTATGTATGTGTAATATGTTTAAAAGTAAAGGTAAGCATACATGATTCCACCTTAAAGAGACAAGCGATTTACGGTGATACCTTATTCTTATTATGTTTTATATTTCCTTATATGTTATTATATGCCTTACATATTCGGTACATTGTTCGTACCGACGTCCTTTCTTTCATGGACGCTTTGCGTTCATGCCCACGGGTAAGTAGGTTGACGCACGATCCTTAAGAAGGTCCAACGGCATCTTGAGCGCGCTCCAGTTGTTCCGGAGCTACAACTCATTGGTACTAATCTTGTGTATACATTTGGGCATTGTGAAATCCTGCCTCGTCCTTTTAGATTCATGTATTTTGTTGGAGGCTCGTAGACAGATGTATGTGGATTGATGTTTCGTAACTTAGTTCATCCTTATTATTGTATAATAATATTTTGGTAAGGCAAGTTGACATAAGCTTATGAATGTTGCCATTGTGAGTAAAATATGCATAAATTATCCATATGGCCTACTTAGTAGTGAAAATGAAATGTTAGATCGGAGGTGCTCGGTAAGCTAGTGCCAGGTACCAGTCATGGCCTCTAGTGGGGTCGTGACATAACCTATGCCTATTGGGAAATTGGCAAAATTGCAGATGCTATTGAGTGAATTTGACATCATATACATAGCGTATAAGGCCGTCAAAGGGCAAGCATTGGCCGACTTACTAGTAGAAAGTCCAATAGATGGAGATCTAGAACCACTTCGAACCTAATTCCCAGATGAAGAAGTATTGACAATCGAAGAGGACCTAGCTGAGCCATATTCAGGGTGGAGATTATTCTTTGATGGCACAGTAAATTACAAAGGCTCAGGAATCGGAGTGGTCTTGATATAAAAAACTGGGCAACACTACCCGATGGCCACAAAGCTCAAGTTTCAATGCACCAACAATATGGAAGAGTACGAATTAGGCCTCAGAATGGCATTGGATATGGATATTCACGAATAACTGGTCATGGGCGACTCAGATCTGATGATCCATCAAGTACAAGGGGAATGGGCCACAAAGAAGGCTAAGATCTTACCTTACATGAGCCTCACACACAGGTTGTGCAAGAAATTCAAGAAGATCGAATTCAAGCACACGCCGAGAGCTCAAAACGAGTTCGCCAACGCTTTGGCCACCATAGCATCAATGATTTAGCATTCTAAAAGCAGTCACATTGACCCGCCAGAAATAAGTTTGAAGGAAGAACACGCCTACTTTTCCCATGTGGAAGCAGAACCTGACAGCAAGCCGTGGTACGCTGACATCAAGACGTACCTGGAAAAAGGAAAGTATCCCGAAAATACCACAAGCAATCAAAGAAAGACTATTCGAAGAATGGCCAATGGGTTCTTTCTAAACAAGGAAATTCTCTACAAGCGAACGCCGGACTTAGGTTTGCTCCGATGTGTGGATGCCATCGAAGTCACGAAACTATTAGAAGAAGTACATGCTTGAACTTGTGGGCCTCACGTGAATGGTTTCATTCTAGCCAAGAAAATCCTTCAAGCAGGTTATTATTGGATGGCAATGGAAGGTGACTGCTGCAAATTTGTGCAAAGGTGTCCTCAGTGCCAAATCCACAGAGATCTAATCAGAGTCCCGCCAAGCGAATTAATTGTTATGAGCTCACCCTGGCCGTTCGTCGCCTAGGGCATGGATGTCATTGGACCCATCGAGCTTGCCGCCTAGAATGGATATCGGTTCATCTTGGTCACCATAGATTACTTCACCAAATGGGTAGAAGCCACATCGCACAAATCAGTGACAAATAAGGTGGTAGCTGACTTTGTGCGAAGCAACATCATATGCCGTTTTGGCATACCTGAGTCCATCATAACGGACAATGGAGCAAACTGAACAGTCACCTAATGAAAGATATCTGTGAACAGTTCCGGATTACCCATCGAAATTCAACGGCTTACCGCCTACAAATGAATGGAACTGTAGAAGCGGCCAACAAGAATATCAAAAGCATATTAAGGAAGATGACAGACAACTACAAATCTTTGGGATGAACAGTTGCCTGATGCTTTGCTAGGGTATCGGACAACAGCTCAAACTTCAATAGGGAAAACTCCATACTTGCTTGTCTATGGTACCGAAGCGGTCATTCCTGCCGAAGTCGAAATACCATTATTAAGAATCATTCAGGAAACGGAGCTGGACAATGCAGAATGGGTCTGAAACCGATACGAGCAACTGGCTCTAATCGATGAATAAAGAATAGTAGTCGTATGTCACGGTTAGCTGTACCGACAAAGAATGGCACACACCTTCAACAAGTGAGTAAGAGCTCGACGTTTTCAAATAGGACAAATGGTACTCGAGAGAGTGTTCCCACATCAAGACGAGTATAAAGGAAAATTCGCTCCCAACTGGTAAGGTCCATAAGTGGTCTGTAAGGTACTCTCCGGAGGAGCAGTGATACTAGGCGAAATGGATAGCCAAGAGTGTCCCAAAGCAATCAACTCAGATGCAATCCAACGGTACTACGTGTGAAGGCACACTTTTAATTAGTTAGTGTTTGCTTGTAATAGCTATTTCTTTGCTTGTAATCATTTTGTAATAGATAGAAAAACCAAATGATTTCCTTGTAATATGAACTACGCAATGACCTGACTTCCCCACAGTGGGATACGTAGGCAGTCCATTTGGGACCCAGTCGCATTATTAGTAAAAACAAAAACTCAATTACTTTATTCCGAACTACTTTCAACTTGATTCCTGCTGCGACAGGATACGCAGGCGCTCTTTGAGCTCGGTCGTACCAAACAAAAAACCCAAGAAACCCCTGCAGAATTTTTGAGAGGACCTCAAAAATTCCTTCAACAAGTCTGGCTCAAGAGGCAGCCGACCCAGAGCCTCAAACTAGGGCAGAAGTTTTGAGAAGATCTCAATATTTCTTCGTTCAACAAATTAGCTTAAGAGTTAACCAACTCAACACCCTAAACTGGGGCAGAAATTTTGAGAGGACCTCAAAATTTCCTACATCAAGATTCGACGGGAGAGTTAGCCCGAGCAAGATTTTAAACCGGGCATAATTTTTGAGAGGGTCTCAATAATTCCACATGAAGGAATTGAAGCTTCAACCGTCCGACGTAGCACAGAGTGGAAGGATCCTGGTTCGGATGCACACGTCATGACAATCGACTTAAACAGTTTTCAAAAAAAATTATTATATCTTTTAACAAGTAAAAGTTTGAAACAAAATTATGATGCACGATTTATGAAAATGATTCTTTTCATGTTAAGATAAATTCATCTTTCGATACCAAATCCAAGAGGATCGGACCCAAGAAAGAAAACCAAGCTAGTGAAGCCAAGACGCAGCCAAAGACGATAACATGGATCAACTTTTTAGGAAAACTGACATGTTTCTGATGCAGGTTTCCACTGTCGTCAGGAGGACGACCATTTTTCCTAACTTTATTTTGCTTGCAACAGGTAAAAGATACATTCACCAAACAAGATCAGAGCCGCCATCAAGAAAAAGGGGTTACTGAAATAGCAAAATGCCATAAAGGCGAATATCTAGCCACAAGGGCTACCCAAAGAGCAAAACTCCACAAGGTCAAATATCTAGCCACAATAGCTGCAAAATGATCGAATTGCCATAAGGACAAATATGTAGCCGAGAGGGCTGCCAAAGGATAAAAATGCCATAAGGGCAAATATCTGGCCACAAGGGCTACAAAATGACCAAAACGCCACGAGGGCGAATATCTAGCCACAAGGGCTACAAAAATGATCGAATTGCCACGAGGGTGAATATCTAGCCGAGAGGGCTACCAAAGGATGAAAATGCCATAAGGGAAAATATATATCTAGCCACAAGGGCTACAAAATGACCAAAATGCCACGAGGGCAAATATCCTGCAAAAGGGTCACAATCAACATAAAAGTTGAAAGAAAGACGATTTAGCTTTCCGAGGTCAAAATTAGGCGGCCACTCTTTTTCAAAACAAAGTCCGAAAGAGCACCAACAAGTTCAAAGTAGCTTTCCGAGCGCTAACCCCGCCCGCGAAATGCGAACCGTTACAGAAGGCAATTCAACTGGGGACTCAAAGGTTGCAACCATAAGGTTTTCAATATAATATGAGTGTATTTGCTTTAACTGTTTATGTGTTTACTTTCCCGCAACTATTAACTGCCATTGCATGCATATCATAACTCCTCCACTCCTAGCAGCTATTTTACAATTTGTTCCAAAGATGACTTCGCGGAGCACGCAGTTGT
This sequence comes from Lycium ferocissimum, assembly GCF_029784015.1. Classification (NCBI taxonomy): domain Eukaryota; kingdom Viridiplantae; phylum Streptophyta; class Magnoliopsida; order Solanales; family Solanaceae; genus Lycium; species Lycium ferocissimum. The sequence goes on from NC_081349.1 coordinate 68,183,976, forward strand.
TCCTTCGCTATAAAATAAAACATTTTCTTTGGAACCGTTATTAGGCGGGGTTGGTTCGCTGTCGTCCAACAGCCCTAACGGTTCAACCCCAGTTGTCCGCTCAGGTTCCCGATTTTTTGTAAAAGCCCACTCTAGTGATAACTAGGATAGATCTAAGCCAAATCCCTACTGAACTAGAGCATATGTACTTAGACGAGCCATGGGTATCTCAGACCTACCTAAGGCTTATTAAGAAGACTACCTTGTGATCGGAAGGTCTATGACCCGAAGACACCGCATTTCATTTATGTGCTATGTGAAAACATGTTTGTGCCTATGTGTGAACCATTGGCCCTACGGGAAAGGAGGGAATCCTAATGGTGTTTTGTTTTGTAGATGGAAAAAAGAATTTGGTTTGACATAGTCCTCGAGGCCCCGGACCTGCTTAGAGCTTGGTGGGGATGGTTAGATAATGAACATCGTAGGATTATCGGCTGCGTTTTGGGTCATTTGCCATCAATTATGACTATGAAGGGTCGTCCGGAATTGATAGAAGTATTAGCCGAGTACTGGGATGATAAAGAGATGCTATTCCATTTTGGGGACATCGAGATGATGCCAACCTTGGAAGAAATCAAGGGCGCCATAGACAGTAATGGAACCTGTCTAAGAAGGAGGCATAAGCCAGACCACAATCTGTTATTTCCTCAAAGGCCATCCCTGGGTTAGATTTTGAAATTCCTTACCTTGACGGAAGCATCTTGGGCACACAGGAACACAGTTGCTTTCAGAGACCTATATCAGAGATTCGGTGATGTCGCTGGATATGCCTCGTATTTAAGGGAATTCAAGAGTAGAGAAGAATGGGAGACTGTCAGACCCTTGGCATTTACCATTGCGTTACTGGGCATTATGGTGTTCCCCAAAGACGATTCGTTGGCTATAAACACCTGAGTGATCTATTTAGCTCAAGCCCTTTTCTACAGCATAACCAAGGATGAAGAAACTAGGTACTTTGACCTGGCTCCTATCATCGTGGCGGACATCTTCTGGGCTTTAGACAAATGTCGGAGTCATTTTCGATACTTTGAGGGGTGCAATTTGTTGCTGCAATGGTGGATTATCAAACACATCAGCATGGCCAAAGAAGTTCAGGGATGGAATCAACAGAACAGGATAGATCGCCTCGTGCATTACTGTCCAACTCTCAGATTTGTATACAAAACTGGTTAGGCTAATTTCTTCGCTGATTTGACTGAAGATTGGATTCAATGGATGTTCCTTGACTTCACATCTAAATCCATAGTAGTTCGGGGCAAAAACTGCCCATTTGTCCCACTAGTCGGGGTCTGAGGGATCCTCCATTACTATCCATCTCGGGTTTTGAGGAAGTTTAGGAGAAGGCAAGTAATACCCCAAGCAGGGAACCCCGAGCAGTTCATCATCGAGCATACAGAATAGAAAATCAAGAATGCTGGGACAATTCTCAGATAATGGAATGGTCGTGTGAGGTGGGCCCCAGACACCTCAGCCCCAGACAGGTTTGAAGCAGGATGTGACCCGGGCTACTATGAGTGGCTGCAAAGCCATTTGGCCAGCACACCTACACCAAGACCCACCCCCGTCACTAAACACAAGGGGATGACCGTCTGAAAGAATGTTTGGAAAGCACAGATGAGCGTCTGGCTAAGATTCTAGAAGAATCGGATGCCGTGATAGTCAGAATGGAGCTATATCAAACGCGCCTTTACATTCAGACCACCCTTCGAAGGGCCAAAAAGGCCAAAACAAGTCAAGCATCAACATCAGCTGCTGGGGGAGAACGCCATTGATTTTGCTTTTATTTTTTATTACAGCCCTATGTCGGCCTTATCACCTTTGTAATCCCTTCGAGGAAGATATTATTATTAATATGATGATTTTTCGGGGCAATGGTTCATCTTTACAAACAGCACTTGCATGTTTCAAACGATTAGGACAGCCTTGGCTAAAAAAGCCTTAGGGACATGAGTAGTATAACAGTTTACAAATTACATGACTGCTTGCTACATGCTTCACATGCCTACTTGCTATATGTGCTATCATGTATTAAAGCCGAATACGATTGATCCAATGTTTTAAATTACATACCTAAAAGAAAGACCAATTGACTTAAGACTTGCCCTAGTTTATCTCCACTCAAAAAGGTTAACTTACAAATGGCAAACCAAGAAGACCAAAACACGTTCACCCTCGCAGAAAAGGCCGAGATGCTGCATCTTAAGGTTCAACAGATGGACGAGCATCTGCAAGAGATTTGGAAAATGATTGAGGAGGTCGACAGATTACTGAACTTGGTTGGTACCCCGCCAGAGGGGATGCCCCAAGAACAATATTTTGAAGAAAATGTGTCAGAAGAAGTGAGGGAGTTAGTGATGAATTACGTACCCTTGGAAAGGAGGCCAGAGACGCCTCGAGAAGAAGTCCCCGAGAAAAATGAAAATCAGAGGGTAGAATCCGACCCATGGGTAATGGATCCATTGGAGGAATCGGAGCCTCACGAAGAAGCCTTCGAACCACAAGAAGTCAAGGAAGAACAGCCTGGGGAGGCCGAACCCCAGGACATGGAAGTAGAAAAGTCCAAGTTTGTAGATGTAGAGGACGAGGAAGGCATAGAGCCTTTCGTAATGTTTCCCGAGTTCCAAGTGGTCGGACGTGATGTGGACGATGAGTCTGGTTACTATGTACCCACTGATAAGGAATCAGATTTCTATGCGCCCTTTCTCGAGCCAGCACCTGCTACATCTACTATGGTCTCGAGAAATTTTGAAAGGATTTATCCTCAGGCACTCGGATGGGAGGGTGTAGGTTTTAAGGCTCGATCCTCTCCTTTCAAGGTGGTGCCTAGGCCCATTAGCTGTAGGGAAGTGTTCGAGAGAATGCGGCCAATGGGAATGCCCCACTCCTCCCGAATCCGATTGCTAACCCCAGAGTTGGTCTATGCCTACAAAAGGTGCCTTTTTCACTGCAACCAGGCAGGGCACAGTTTTGATGAATGCTTAGGGTTGACAAACAGAATCGTCAGCATGATAGATGATAAGATCATTGGAACCCTATGAGGCCCACATACCCTTTTGGTCCACGACCCTGTCATCCCAGGAGAGGGGGTCACCGCCGAAACCCAGATATGGCGATATGATTTCACGATCTTCGAGGAGACATATGCTCTCCTTTTCTCAATGTTGGCCACCTTGAGGAGAATTAAACCCGTGGAACCTATCCGCGAGGCCGCGCCAATAGGGCCCAACAGGAACAAATTTTGCTTGTACCATACTGGAGCTATGGGACATGACATCGAAGAATGCTATGCATTCAAGCTCGATCTCGAGCATATGATTAAGATGGGGGAGATTTCGGTCATCCTCCCACCACAGTACTGAGAAGAAATGAAAGAAGAGAGAGTGAGTTCGTAAGGACAGCGACTCGCAGAGCTATATTTTTGGGTAGAGATTAGGTGTCCCCCACTTTTGCACATAAAAAGTTGGCCCCTCCCCACACGAATATGTAAGGAACCGCACCGACCTGATGTCCCTATGGAAGGATACGTGAGAAGCCCTAGTTGGGCCTGGTCTGGGGATGTCTTTAGTTAGGGTTATCCCAAAGGATATCTAGGAAAAAGTAAATATCCTTCATTTGTAAAACGAATTGCGATGGGGCCTGATTTCCCTGTTGGGATATGTAGGCAGTTTATGTAAGACTCGGCCCCTACATAATATAAATTATAATTCCCCCCATTTGTTTAATTTTTGTAATAGGAAAAGGGTTTGCCAAAGTAAGTCAGCCTCAAAGCCCATTGGACCAAGATCCACCCAAATCCAAAAAGGGCGCATAACCTCCGAACCTTTAGAACAAAGGATAGGTCAGTATTCTAGTTGTAATACATGATTCTATGTGCTACGTGCGCTCTTAAATACCTATATGTGATATCTTGCTTTTATATTTATATCCAAGTAACTAACTTTGTCTACCGTTGAGTTATTCTTATCTTATTGAATGAGGCCGGTTAGTACTGAAAGCTGGCATACTTCACAAGATCAAAGGCCGCGTTAGCATCCCTCTCGAAAGAAGATAAAAGAAAAGAGAAAATGATTGGTACACCGGATAATGGTGGAAATGAGCTCGTTTTCTGCGCGGGATATACCTAAGACCCACAGGAAGTATCATCTCAAGAAGATGTGATCGCGACATTACTAACTGCCGTCATGACCCTCTAAGAAATGTGGCTAGGAATAAGGCAGCCAATGCTAAGAAGGATGCCTCGACTGAAGGAAGAAGGCCTCTTCCTCCCATTCCTTCACTAAGCTCTCCAATGCTTGATCACTTCCCCATCTACCCACCAGGAACTATCCCACCTCCATTAAATCCAACTGATCCGAATCACATTGGTGTTTATTATAACACTCCACCACCAACAAGATACACCTAAATCCCGGGAACCACCCATTCGGTTCCCTCATATCAAGCTCCCCAGTCGGTGTGCAATAATCTGGCAAATCAATCACGTGTTTCAGCTCTGCCAACAGGGCAACTACGTCTGTCTACACTCCCAACGTCCCAAATGAATCTTCTCCAAGACACAAAGAACTAGACCACTATGAGGAAATGGAGAAGGCCTGGAGGGCTGAACACGACAAACGTGAGAGGAATATGGAAAAGAAAATAGAGGAACTATTGGAAAGGTCCAACAGGACCACCAGAAAGTCCACAGGGTTAAGATACGATGATCTGTGCATGCATCCAGACTTGGACTTGCCGGAAGGATTCAAGATCCCAAAGTTCGAAGTGTTCAATGGAACAGGGAATCCCAAAGCATATCTTCGATCCTACTGTGACCAGTTGGTCGGCATTAAAAAGAACGAACTTCTGATCATGATTAAGCCAAAGTTTAACTGGCAAGGCCGCTGAATGTTCACAACCCAAGACATGCGTCAATAGTTTATTTGAAAAGGTCAAACAAAAGTCAACTGAGAACTACAGAGAGTTTACCAGCCAGTGGAGGGCCGAAGCAGCCCGTGTGCAGCCACCAATGTGTGAGGGAGAACTAGTCTCCGTATTCATCAGATCACAATGAACCAGACTTCTATGACAGAATGTTGTCCATGGTTGGGAGGCCCTTCACTGAATTAGTCAAGATGGGAGAGGCCACAGAAGATGGTCTCAAGTCTGGTAAGATCATCAGCATCTTCAACAAGGCATCTGGACAAGCTGCTGCAGGAGTCTTCCGCAAAAAGAAAGTGGACATGGCGAGCATATCCCACATACCAAGCCCAAACCCTAAAAGGCGGGAAGAACCACAATCTTCTCAACCAGCTCCGCTCCCTGTCAATTACCCGACTTCACCTTACAGCCCTACACCCATATCCTATGCACAACCAAGCTTTACCACTACTATACTAGCTTATGTGGCTCCACCAAGTGCCCAAGTACCCGCTCTTTTTTACCAAGCACCACCACAACAAACTTATCAACCACCACAATAGAATTACCAGGCAGCATCCCGGGCATACCGCCCAAATCCATCCACCACCGTACCAAAATCAACCACAACCACCAGCATACAATGCTCCATGTCTAGCTTTTGAGAGGAAGCCAGCAAGAGAATTTACAATATTGCTTGAGCTGAGGGCTCGAATCTTTAAAAGGTTACACGCCGCAGGTTTAATCCAGAAAGTCCCTCCAAAACTGGCTCAGCCCGGGAATAGGTTTTTCAGGGTCGATCAGACTTGCGCCTATCATTCAGGGGGCAATGGGTACAAAGACGAAGATTCCATAAATCTCAAACATAAGATCCAAGATTTGATTGATAAAGGAGAGATCGTCCTGGAAGTTGTAGCTCCCAATGTAAACACAAACCCGTTGCCCAACCACGAAAACAACGGAGAACACATGATTGAAAAGGATGAAGACTGGGAAGTTTACGGGGCATTAGTCCCCAGAATAGTCAAATCCATTGAACAAACAGTGGCTTCCCTCACACTCCAAGATCATCCCAATTTCAAGGTCCTGATCTCAGCACCGAAAATTCCAAAGGCTATACCAAGGTTCAGAAACTTAGTCCCAGCACCAGTGGCGTCTCAGGTGACACAACAGATAGTGCCCGCTCCCAAAGAATCAGTCACTCTGCAAGAAGCCATGGGCCAAGGCATGACTCGCTCAGGAAGATGTTACACCCCTGAGGAACTGGCCCAAAATGCTGCGAGAAAGGAAAACACCCAGAAGAGGGCAATAAATGAAGGAAAAGATGAAGATTTCTGGCGGCGTATGCAGCCAAAGGATTATTCAATTGTTGAGCATCTAAAGAAAACACCAGCACAAATATCGGTGTTAGCACTACTGGCCAGCTCGCCATTACACAGGCAAGTTCTTATGAAATTGTTAGATGATGCACACGTGCCAGCAGGTACTAGCAGTGAGGATTTAGTCGGGTTAGTAGCACACATCATTAGAGAACACAAAGTTTGCTTCTCTAAAGAGGAATTGCCAGTCGAAGGAACCTCCCACAACAGAGCTCTCTATATCACTCTAGAATGTCGTGACAAAGCGATAGGAAGGGTGCTCGTAGATAATGGAGCAGGACTCAACATCTACCCTTTAACCACATTGACACAGCTCGGCTACAACATTGGCTAAATCCTCCATAGCGAGGTGAATGTTAGAGCATTTGATGGGTCCCAAAGTGATTCCTTGGGAGAGATAGAGCTGAACATCCAAATTTGACCTACTTCCTTCACAGCTGAGTTCCAAGTCATAGCAATCACCGCCAATTACAATTTGCTCTTGGGAAGACCGTGGATACACTCTGCGGGTGCTGTACCATCAACATTGCATCAGGCCATGAAGTTTGAGTGGCAAGGCCAAGAGATTGTGATCACAGCTGAAAAAGATACGCGAAAGTACCCTTACAACATCATACCAGTAATCGAAACAAACCCTAATAGACCAGATTTCCATGTGGTGGAATATATTGGGGCAACCCACTATGAAGGGAAAATTTACAAACCAATGCCAACAGTCTACAAAATGATTACCTCTACAATGCTGGAGCTGCTGTTTCAAGAGGAGGAATACTGCGCAATCATCAAAGAATACCAAGAGATGCATACTATATGCAGCCTAAAGCCGGGAGAGCATTTGGACAATTGGACATCTACTCCCCTCTTGGCTCCTCGGTAGAGAGATGGGCTTCTTTTAAATCCTTTTGCTAAAACGGCGACATCGGTCAAGGCCCGAATGACTGCCTCTTTTAAAAAATTATCTCGTAATGTTAGAAAATAGGAATGGTCTGACGTTGTTTCAAATCAGGACCACATTTTGGAATCAATTACTTTCGAATCAATGAAAGCCTCGATTTACACAAAAATATTATTTTTTACTACTAATAATAAAACTTTTCCTCTAATCATGCATAATGGATAATAATAATAAAACCTAACTTTACTTCACCTTGCCTTTTTAGTAAAACCCGTAATAAAACAACCGAAAATGTCATGACATGTCGTGAAATGAATGAGGAGAATAACGAACAAGAGTACGAGAAGTACGACGAAGAGACGATGATGCCAGAGGGCCTGGTAGAAGAGCTGGGATAATTGAAAGATAAGAAAAAGCGAAACATGGACGAAACCGAGGTGATCAACGTCGGTGACGAAGAAAATGTCAAAGAAACACGAATCAGTGCTTACTTAGAAGCACCACAAAAAGAAGAGCTCATAGCTCTGTTAAAAGAATGTGTATGTCTTCGCCTGGTCATACGCTGATATGCCAGGATTGAGCACTGAAATATGGCCCACATGTTACCTATAAAAGAAAGCTTCACGCTGGTCAAGCAAAAGACCCAGACATTTAAGCCGGACATGAGTATTAGGATTAAGAATGAAGTGGAGAAACAGATCGAGTCCGGAATAGTGGAGGTAACGTCCTACCCTACTTGGTTGACCAACATAGTGCCAGTACCCAAGAAGGATGGAAAAATCTAAATCTGTGTAGACTACCGAGATCTCAACCGGGCCAGTCCAAAGGATAACTTTCCCTTTTCGAACATCCACATTCTCATAGACAACTGCGCTAAGCACGAGTTATAGTCATTTGTGGATTGTTTCACCGGGTACCATCAGATACTCATAAGCGAAGAAGACGCTTAGAAGATAGCCTTCATCACCCCTTGAGGAGTCTATCATTACAGGGTAATGTCGTTTGGTCTCAAGAACGCCGGTGCCACATATATGAGAGCAATGACTACCCTGTTCCATGATGATACATCGAGAAATCAAAGTATATGTGGACGATGTCATCATAAAGTCAAGAGAAATTTCAGAGCACACCACGTATTTGCGTAAGTTCTTGGACAGGCTTCGTAAGTTCAATCTGAAGCTAAACCTGGCAAAGTGCGTATTTGGAGTACCTGCGGGTAAACTACTGGGGTTCATAGTATGCCACAGAGGCATTGAATTAGACCCTACAAAGATCAAAACGATCCAGGAGCTGCCACCTCCCAAAAATAAGAAAGAAGTCATGAGCTTCTTGAGAAGGTTGAACTACATTTGGGCGATTCATAGCTCAGTCGACTGTGATTGTGGAACCAATCCTCAAATTGCTTAAAAAATGCTCCCACAAAATGGACGGAGGAACGCTAAGAAGCATTCGACAAAATTAAGAAATACCTCTCCAATCCTCCCGTCTTAGTGCCATCCGGAGCCGTGGAGCCCACTCTGCCATCGTACCGCGTATCAAAAAATGCTTTTGGGTGTATACTCGCCCAACATGACGAAGAAGGCAAAAAAAAAAAAAAACATGCCATCTACTACCTGAGCAAGAAGTTCACATCCTGCGAGTCGAGGTACACACTCGTAGAGAAAACATGTTGTGCCTTGACATGGATTGCCCAAAAGCTAAGGCACCATCTGTCAGTGTTCACCACTCACCTCATATCCAGAATGGATCCACTAAGGTATATTTTTCGGCAGCCAATGCCCGTGGGAATGTCTGCTAAATGGCAGATGCTACTGAAAGATTTCGACATTGTATACGTAGCACAGAAGGCAATCAAGGGATAAGCCCTAGCCGACTTACTGGCAGAAAGTCCCGTCGATGATGAACCCGAACCATTACGGACTTTCTTCCCAGACGAAAAGGTGATGGCTATGGAAGAAGAGGTAACCGAGCCATACTCAAGATGGAGACTGTTTTTCGATGGAGCAGTCAACTACAAAGGACCAGGCATTGGAGCAGTGTTGATATCGGAAATAGAACAACATTATCCGATGGCCGCAAAACTCAACTTCAGATGTACCAATACCATGGCCGAATACGAAGCATGTATTCTCTATCTCAGAATGGCATTGGACATGAACATACAAGAGTTGGGGATTCCGACTTGCTCATCAATCAAGTGAAAGGAAATTGGGCAACCAAGAATGACACAATACTGCCATATGTGAATCTGGTATAGAGACTGTGTGGAAGATTCAAAAGCATCGACTTCAGGCATACTCCGAGGGCTCAGAACGAGTTCGCTGATACTTTAGCTACAATAGCCTCCATGATTCAGCACTGCGAGGGTACCCATATTGATTCGCTAGAGATCACTCTGAAAGAAGAACAAGGTCACTGCGCCCACGTTAAGGCCGAGCCAGATGGCGAACCATGGTACGCCGACATCAAGGGATACCTGGATAAAGGAGAGTATCCTCCGGAAAGCTCAGCAAATCAACTAGATAAAGGAGAGTATCCTCCAGAAAGCTCAGCAAATCAAAAGAAAACCATCAAAAGAGAGTATCCTCCAGAAAGCTCAACAAATCAAAAGAAAACCATCAAAAGACTAGCCAATGGATTATTCCTAAACAAAAAATTTTTGTACAAAAGAACACCCGACCTTGGGTTACTCAAATGTGTGGATGCCGAAGAGGCCACAAAATTGCTGAAAGAGGTACACGCGAGGGAATGCAGACCTCACATGAATGGATTTATCTTGGCCAAGAAGATCATGAGGATGGGATACTACTGGATGACCATGGAGCATGACTCCTATAAATTTGTGCAAAAATGCCATCAATGTCAGATACATGGAGACTTAATCAAGGTTCCTCCAACAGAACTACATGCAATGAGCTCCCCTTGGCCATTTGTGGCATGAGGGATGGACGTCATCAGACCCATCGAGCCACCGGCATCCAATGGAAATCATTTTATCTTAGTCGCCATCGACCACTTCACCAAGTGGGTGGATGAAACTTCTCACAAATCAGTGACCAAGAAAGTCGTGGCTGACTTCGTCAAGAAAAATCTCATATGCCGCTTCGGTGTGCCTGAGTCTATCATAACAGACAATGGAGCAAATCTGAACAGCCATCTGATGAAAGACATCTGTGAACAATTCAAGATAACTTACAAGAACTCTACCGCCTACCGACCATAGATGAATGGAGCCGTAGAGGCTGCCAACAAGAACATTAAAAGAATCTTGCGAAAAATGATTGATAACTACAAGAATTGTCACGAGCAGCTACCTTATGCTTTATTAGGGTACAGAACGATGACCCAGACATCTACCGGAGCAACCCCGTATCTCTTTGTCTACGGTACAGAAGCGATCATACCCGCAGAAGTAGAGATTCCTTCACTCAAGATCATCCAAGAAGCAGAATTGAACGATGCGGAATGGGTCAGAACCGCTACAACCAGCTGGCCATGATCGACTAAAAAAATGGTGGCAGTATGCCACGGACAACTATACAGACAAAGAATGTTTTGACCTTTCAACAAACGGGTCAAAGCACAACTCTTCCAAATTGGGGAACTCGTACTCGAGCGGGTCTTCCCTCACCAAGAAGAATAAAAAGGGAAATTTGCGCCGAACTGGCAAGGACCATACATGGTAAGAAAAGTACTCTCAGGAGGAGCGGTGGTCCTAGCCGAGATGGATTGACAAGAATGGCCTAAAGCTATCATCGCAGACGCACTCAAGAGATACTAAATTTAAGACTCCGTTTGCTTGTAATCACATTATCATTTCCCTGTAATCGTATCTTTTGCTTGTAATCGTACTTTTGTAATAGAATAGGGAAAAACAGTCATCCATGTATTGAACTACGCAATGACCTGATTTCCCTATAGTGGGATACGTAGGCAGTCCATATCGGACCCGGTCACATTATTAGTAAAAAAAATTATTAAAAAAACTCAAATACTTTATTCTGAACTACGTTTGACCTGATTTCCTACTGCGATAGGATAAGTAGGCGCTATCGAGCTCGGTCGTTACAAAAGAAAAACCCAAGAAATCCTTAGGAAGCCTTAGAGACACAAAGTCAGGAGGAATCAATAGGATCAGAATATAAGGATCGACGCAAGAGTCAGCCAAGATCAACCCCCAACACTGAGGCAAAATTTTTATGGAGACCTCAAAAATTCCTTTCAAAAGCAATCAGCAAAGAAGATGACAAGCCCAGACCATACACTTGGGCAGAATTTTTTAGGGAACCTCAAAAATTCTCGTACGATGAGATGATACAACAGTCAATTAGATCAAGGCCTGAAACTGGGGCCAAATTTTTGAGAAAGATCTCAAAAGTTCCACCAATTCAAGGACTCAGTATCGAAATCCCCTGAAAGATCAGAAGATCTCATTTGAAAAAACACATGTCATGACATCTTTAATGAAAAACAACATTTTTCAAAAGAAAACAACACGCATATAAACTTTACTTTAGATTTTCAAAATTAGCATAAGTACGATCTGAGACCATCTCTCAAAACACCGAGTCCAAAAGGGTTAGAAGGAGCATCGAGAGAAGACACCAGACGGGAGGACAATGATGCTAATCGGCCTCTTAGGAAATTAATAATTTGTTGTGGATGCAGGTTTTTAAACAGGAATCAGATACGTCAACAACCAGTTTTGTTACACTTTTCATTTTCGTCGCAAGCAGTCCTTGGCTTATGGGTGGTTTATACCCTTAGTATGGGGATCTGTATCTGAGTTTTGAGGAATTAAGTTCCTTACCCCATGTGTGCCAAAGTGTAAGTATACGTTCTTTGCGATTTGATAGGATTTGAAGCTAATCGAATCGAATCGACGCGGGCCGGAGCGACTCAGGAAAGCCTGCAGAACTTAGTCACCATCAACGGGCAGTCGACAAGTCGACGAGCCATTGTGGTGCACCTTCCCTGCTCCGCTGCCTCTAAAGTTTCAGGTGGCAGGTCAACGGAGCACGTCGACGAGCCATCGACCCACCATCGACTCGCACCACTGGAACCTTCTAGTTTCCTCTATATATATTTGACCCTCACATTTTGTTCTCATTATTTTCCACTTCAAAAACCAAAGAAAGGCCTAGAATATTCCTCTCAATATTTTTCTATCATCATACTGAAGATTTAGCAAGATCCGAGCCCCTTAAACCCGAGCTTCTGAATGGAAAGTTGCTCCTAGGGTTCTATTGGAGTTGTTAAGATTTGAGATTGGAGTTGAAGTTTGATTCTTGGAACCCTAGACTCCTCAAGGTATGTATATGATTCCTACCTTTATGTTTAAGTTAACTATCAAGAGTTTTAGTGGGTTTAAGTGAAGAGAATTATAGTTATGAAAGTTGTAAGTTGAATAAGGGTAGAGTTGGCCTTGAGGGCTATTTTGAGAGATGATTTGGATGTAGAAGTGGTTATATTTTAATATGTAAGTATTGATATGGTTGTTGTAAGTATTGTTGTTGATATTTACGTTAAATTGGAAATTGAGGAATTATTGAGTTATGAAAGAGATGTTGTCCGAACTTCGTAAGTCCCTTTTTCACTTGAATTGGATAGTAAGTGCTATAAAGGGGCTAATTGTGGCCTATGTTATCATGGTTGTAGACTCACGAATTCAAGAAGTAGACGGGGGATGATTACATACGCTTCAAGGTATGTTAAGGCTGTCCCTTTTATTCTTTTGGCATGATCCTTATTATCTGAACGAACAAATTAAGCGAGCGAGTTCCAAAGACTCTACTCTTAGATGGTACAGGATTTATCATATCTTTGAATTCCTATGTTTTATGTCTATGGCTTCCAGAGATCTTATGTTACCCAGAGTAGTCTAAAGTATATTTTTCATGCGTCCTTCATGCATTTATATATAATATATATTTTCTTACACCGTGCCTATATATATAGCGATTTTCTTATACCGTGCCTATATAGCCGAGCAGCACCACTACGGTGGGTGGCTTATAGATGATGATGTATGATTACACCGTGCCTACATGGCCGGGTAGCACCACTAGTGGGCGGCTTATGATATCATCCCGGACGCGAGATAATGATGATGATGATGGTAACACCGTGCCTATATGGCCGGGCAACATACACCGTACCTATATGGTCGGGCAGTTTACTATATGTATAGATTTTTATGGTTTTTAAAGAGAGCATGCATATCATACACCGCAGAGGTACCTTCAGTCATAGAGATGCATTCAGACAATCAGTTGTTTATGAGTTTCAGATTCCTTTCATGATGCTTATAGATATGTTACTCTTATGCCTTGCGTACTCAGTACATTGTCCGTACTGACACCCCTATTGCTCGGGGGGCTGCATTCATGCCTGCAGGTACAAGTAGACAAATAGGAAATTCAGCTCAGTAGGACATTCCTCCAGCGGTGGTCAGTGCGCTCCACTTGATCCGAAGCAGCAGTTCATTTTGGTCTGCTACTTTTGAGATATAGATATGTATATGGCTATGACGGGGCCCTGTCCCGTCCTTTCCACAGCTTTTATTCCAGTAGAGGTCTGTAGACAGTTATGTGTAGATGACTTGTGATGTAGCCTTGTCGGCTCTTATTCTTTTGTGTACAGTTCATGTGGCAGCCTAGTCGGCTTGCATTGTTTGTTCTTGATATTATTCTTTCATGAGTCAGCTTAATCAAGATTGAGTTGCTTGTTGGCCCTTATCATGTAGTATTATCCAGGTATGAGTATAGAGGTGCTTGGTCCCTAGAGATCAGGCACTCATCACGGCTCATCGGTTTGGGTTGTGACAGAAGTGGTATCAGAGCAGTTCCATCCTAAGGTTGTCTACAGACCGTGTCTAGTAGAGTCTTTTTTATGGGTGTGTCATACACCACACTTATAAACAGGAGGCTACAAGACATTTAGGAAACGACCATTCTTTCTCTCTTACATCGCGCGATAGAGCCCTGTGTTCAGAGTTCGCTTCCTAATAGTTTGTTCTGATTTCAGCAATGCCTCGCAAGAAAGCTATAGCCGCCCAGAAGGGCAATGGAGTGGCTGGTGAGGCCACTAGTCATACGCAGCAGGCTACCAGGGCTCGGGGCGAGTCTCAGAGTGAGAGCCCATCCCAGACTTTGCATACACCGCCTTCAGCACTTGCCCTAGTGCCCCTAGTTCCTCAGCCAGATGCACCGGGCCAGGATATGCGAGATGCTATACAGCTATTGACCAGAGTGGTAGCCGCTTCGGCTCAGTGGTAGGGAGTTGGTGTTGATCAGGGAGACTGAGCGGTAGTGCTAGGGTTAAGACTTTCCTCTGGTTAGATCCTCTAGAGTTTTCTGTGTTGAAGCAAAATATGGATGCTCAGGACTTTATTGATAGTATGCAGTGGACTTTGAGGATTATGCACGCCGATGAGGTCGAGTCAATAGAGCTGGCATCTTATAGGCTCCGTGATAATGCAGTACAGTGCAGTGGTATCAGGCATGGGAGCTGTCTAGGGGAGAGAATGCTTCTCCAGCCGTTTGGCGAGAGTTTTTAGATGCTTTTATTCGTCATTATTCACCACCAGAAGTCCGACGGGCCCGAGCAGATAGGCCCTTGCGTATTGAGCAGGGCAATATGAGTGTTCAGGAGTATTGTGTACACTTCGATTCTTTGGCTAGATATGTCCCAGCCATGGTGGCTGAGATGGAGGACAGAGTTCATCGTTTCGTGGCTGGTCAGGGGCCACATTTGATAGATAGTGTCGACGGGCGCATTACAATCGGGCATGGATATTTCTGTATACGAGCATATGCACGAAATTTAGAGAGAATTGCAAGAGTCAGCGAAGGACAGAGCGCGAGCGTGACCAGGGCCATGGTAAGAGGGACAGATTCTTAGATATTGCAGGTGAGTTCAGGGGAGGACGGAGACAGCAGCATTCCTGATATTTATTTTATTTCATTCAGCAGAGAGTGCACCTCAGTGGTTTCAGGCCATAGATTTGATCGGTCTTCTTATTCAGGAGTCGGCCAGAGTTCTAGAGCATCAGGTTCTCAGCATAGACCAGAGTCAGGCCAGATGAGACCACCTGTACCGCGGTGTGCCCAGTGTGGTAGACTACATTCCGGGCAGTGTTGATTTGGATCGGATGCTTGTTATACTGGTGGCCAGCCAGGCCACGTGATGAGAGAGTGTCCATCGAGGGGTGGTGTAGGGATTGTTCAGCCCACCGGGTCCATAGCTGGTTCTTTTTTGTCAGTACGCCCCTCAGGACAAGTTTTTCGGACACCAGCGGAACGTGGTAGAGGAAGGAGTGGAGCATCTAGCTCGAATGGGCCTCAGCACCGCATTTATGCGATGCTTAACCGGTAGACAGGATCGCTGGTCATCTCCTGATGTGGTTATATGTATATTACTAGTTTCTTCCTATGATGTATACACACTGATTGATATGTTACTCCATTTGTTCTTTGGTAAGTTTGGGATAGAGCCTAAATTGATTGAGCCATTTGAGGTGTCGACGCCAATTGGTGATCCAGTTATAGCTAGGCGAGTATATCGAGGCTGTGTACTAATAGTTTGTAATCGCCATACCCTAGCAGATTTGATTGAGTTAGACATGATTGATTTTGATATTATTATGGGTATGGATTGGTTAGCTTCTTTTTATACTAATGTTGACTACAGAACAATGATAGTTCGATTCTAGTTTCCTGACGAGCCAGTCCTAGAGTGGAAGGGAAATGCTGCTTCGCCGAGGGGTAAGTTTATTTCCTATCTTAAGACAAGGAAGATGATCAGAAAGGGGTATATTTATCACCTAGTTCGAGTTCAGGATGTGCAAGAAAATTCACAGACTGAACCGACCCTTCAGTCTGTCCCTATAGTCAATGAGTTTCAGAGAGGTATTTCGGATGAGCTTTCGAGCATTCGCGGAAGCGGGAGATTGATTTTACTATTGATCTATTTCCAGATACTCAGCCAATATCTATTCCTGCTTATAAAATGGCACCTACGGAGTTGAAAGAATTGAAGAAGCAATTGTGGGATTTACTTGAGAAAGGCTTTATTAGGCCCAGCACATCACCATGGGGAGCACTGGTATTATTTGTAAGAAAGAAGGATGGCTCTTTGCGAATGTGTATTGATTATCGGCAATTAAATAAAGTGACTGTAAAGAATAAGTATCCGCTTTCGAGGATCGATGATTTATTTGACCAGTTGCAAGGCGCCAAATATTTCTCGAAGATAAACTTAAGATCGAGATATTATCAGGTTAGGGTGAAGGAGTTAGATATTCCGAAGATGGCATTCCGGACTAGATATGGACACTACGAGTTCCGTGTTATGTCATTTGGGTTAACTAATGCTCCAACTGTATTCATGGACCTGATGAATCGTGTGTTCAGACCCTTCCTAGATTTGTTCGTGATCATGTTTATAGATGATATTCTGGTTTATTCACAGCTAGCGGCTGACCATGCAGATCATCTACGTGCAGTGCTTAAAATTATTTGAGCTAGAGAATTATATGCGAAGTTTTCCAAGTGTGAATTCTGGTTGAACTCTGTGGCTTTTCTTTGTCACATTATTTCAAATGAAGGCATTAGAGTGGACACTCAAAAGATTGAAGCTGTGAAGAATTGGCCAAGACCCACGACACCAACAGAGATACGTAGTTTCTTGGGCCTAGCAAGATATTATAGAAGGTTTGTGGAAGGATTTTCTTCTCTTTCAGCTCCATTGACCAAGTTGACTTAGAAGTCAGCTAAGTTCCAGTGGACGGATGCATGTCAGCGGAGTTTTTAGATATTGAAAGACAAGTTGACCTCAGCACCTGTCTTGACTCTTCTAGAAGGAACAGAGGGCTATGTGATATATTGTGATGCTTCAGGTATTGGTTTGGGCAGTGTGTTAATGCAGCATGGAAAAGTTGTTGCTTATGCTTCTAGACAGCTTAAGCAGTACGAGAAGAACCATCAACCTCATGATCTAGAGTTAGCCGCAATGATTCATGCCTTGAAAATATGGAGGTACTACCTATACGGTGTCCATGTTGATATCTATACCGATCACAAGAGCCTCCAGTATATCTTTAAGTAGAAGAACTTGAATTTACGTTAGAGGCGATGGCTAGAATTGCTGAAAGATTACGACGTGGATATTATGTACCATCCTGGGAAGGCTAATGTAGTAGCCGATGCTCTTAGTCGTAAATCTATGGGTAGCCTGTCATATGTCCATCCAGAGAAGAGAGAGATAGTCCACGAAGTTCGTCAATTAGCTAGCCTCGGAGTTCGGTTGTTAGATTCAGGTGATGCAGGAATTAATGTCCAAGACATAGCGATGTCATCTTTGGCAGCAGAGATAAAGGAACGTCAGTACGAAGATCCTGTTTTAGTTCATTATCGGGATACAGCTCCTCAGAAAGAAAAGACACCTTTCGTGATCACAGGAGATGGAGTACTCAGGTATCGAGGCAGATTATGTGTTCCTAATATTACAGGGCTTCATCAGCAGGCTATGGGGGAAGCTCATTATTCTCGGTATTCTATTCACCCAGGCACAACAAAAATGTACCATGATCTCAAGGAAATTTATTGGTAGGATGGTATAAAAAGAGACATAGCAGAATTTGTCGCTCAATGTTCGAATTGTCAACAAGTCAAGACAGAGCACCAGAAGCCCGGAGGTTTATTACAGTCTATGGAGATTCCGACAGGAAAATGGGAGGTAATCAATATGGATTTTATTACAGGTTTGCCCCGTACTCCGCGGAAGTATGATTCGATATGGGTCATAGTTGATAGGCTTACAAAGTCAGCCCACTTCCTGCCTGTCAAAACTACTTATTCAGCTGAAGATTATGCGAAGCTTTATCTTAAGGAGATTGTATGACTTCATGGTTTTCCAATAGCCATTATTTCCGATAGAGGGGTGCAGTTCACAGCTAATTTCTGGAAATCTTTTCAGAACAGATTGGGAACTCAGGTGAGTCTTAGTACTACATTTCATCCACAGACAGATGGACAGGCGAAGCGTACTATACAGACACTTAAGGACATGCAAAGAGCTTGCGTGATTGACTTTCGAGGTAGTTGGGATGATCATTTGCCTCTCATTGAATTTGCATATAATAACAGTTACCATTCCAGTATTCAGATGGCTCCTTATGAGGCTTTATATGGGCGGAGATGTAGGTCACCTATAGGATGGTTCGGGGTTAGAGAAAATCAGTTAGCAGGCCCAGATTTAATACAACAATTAGTTGACAAAGCGAAAGTAATTCAAGAGAGATTGTTAGCGGCACAGAGTCGACAGAAATCCTATGCAGATAATCGGCGACGCAAGTTAGAGTTTAAGGTAGGAGATTGGGTCTTTCTAAATATTTCACCTATGAAAGGAGTGATGAGATTTTGTAAGAAGGGTAAGTTGAGCCCTCAATACATTGGGCCATACAGAATTGTTCGTACAACGAGTAAAGTGACATATGAGTTAGAGCTACCCTCTGATTTAGAGTCTGTGCATCCGGTATTCTATGTGTCCAAGCTCCGTAAGTGCATAGGAGATCCTTCGAGGGTTGTACCGGTAGATGATATCTAGGTGACTGAGCAGTTATCTTATAAGGAAATCCCAGTCGCTATTATAGACAGGCAAGTTCATCGATTGCGAACCAAGGATGTGGCTTCTGTTAAAGTTCTTTGGAGAAATAATAATGTTGAAGAAATGACTTAGGAAGCTGAAGAGGAAATGAAGGCTAAAGACCCATATTTGTTTCCATCATCTCAGGAGGCTCAGTCTGAGGCATCATCTCTCCCAGGTATTGATTTCATTTACAGTTATGGTGATTGGTCGTGTGAGGCCATGGTGTTGTATATTTTGGCATATGGCCCTGCGTGGCATTATTTTGGATCGCTGGGTACAGGATGGGTTGGCATATTTACAGGGGAGATGTCACGACCCAAACCGATGAGCCATAACGGGAGTCTGGCCTCTAGCGACCAAACACCCCTAAACCCTTATCTGAAACATGTTGAACATCAATAGCCCATAAATGGCACAAAGTAATATCATAAAGTGGAAACATCCGAACTCTGTACAATCTACATATATATAAACAACATGCGGAAGAACAGTGCAAGCCGAATAGGCTACTATATATACTGTACACAAAAGAATATAAGCCGACAAGGCTACATCGTCTGACTACTACATACAATGCCTCTCTGAGACCTCTCGGAATAAAAGCGAGAAAGGATGGGACGGGGCCCCGTCGTACCCATCTATATACATCTCAAAAAAGAATAGGCTACCAAAAGAGGCTGTGCAACTCGGATCGAATGAGGTGCGTTTGATCGCTCTTTGGATAAGGGTCCTACTAAGCTGGACCACCTCCCTGTCTACATGTACCTGCGGGCATGAACGCAGCCCCCGAGCAACGGGGAGCCAGTACGGATAATGTACTAAATATGTAAGGCATAAAGACAACATGCATATATGTATATAAATCATGGATAAGATCTGAACTCATAAGCTGAAATAACTATACGTATGAACTGTATGAACTAGTATCCGTCTGCGTCGACCGAATACGAGTGTCGGAACACATGGACATGCATGTATATAGATGTATATCTAGTAGGTGCACACCTCATTGTTACATCACAGGCCACACCTTCACCCCCTGTCAAGCGTGCCTTTCACATGTATATATATATCCCAATATCATAGGCCACTCATGGACCACTCATAGGCCACACCTTCACCCCCTGTCAAGCGTGCCTTTCACATATAAAACGTAATATCACAGGTCACACCCTCCCCCCCGTTAAGTGTGCCTTTCACTGTACCCCTGAGAACTGAAAGTGAATGCATAGTACAAGTAGAACTGAACGACAAGATTCTTAAAACAATAAAATGACAGTTTGCCTCTCATGGGCCTTACTGGACTCATACTACTAGGACAAGAAATCACAAGGTCTGAATATAGGGAAATACCATAGCCGGGTACGGGAACATCAAAGCTGTATTTCTCTTAGTACTTATAAGAATAGAGTAATATGGAAACTCTCTTACTCGTTTATCGATTCATATCATAGGATCATGCCAAAAAAAAAGAAGGAATAACCTTAACATACCTGGAGATATATTCAATCGTCCAACTCTTATTCCTTGAACTCGTAAGTCTACAATTAAGATAACATAGGCCTTAATTAGGCTATTCACCTTACTCACTAATCATCATAATTACAAAAGAGCTTAACAACTATGGACAACATATCCCTTGAAAATGTAGAAAACCCTCAACTCCTAATTCCATCCAATCTCAACTACAATATCAAGGATAACATTAATGGAAACACTCTCATAACAAGATATACCCAAACGTATCCCTCAATCATCTCTTGACATAACCCCAAATGCACTATTTAACCTTTCATTGACTTATCACTTTCATAGCTATCTTCTCTTCACATGAACCACCAAAACTCTTAGTAACTAACTTAAATACAACGGTAGAAATCATTTACATACCTTGAGGGGTCAAGAATCCCAAGAATCACTTTAACTTCAACTCCCTAAGCTTCCCATTCTTGGAGAAACCCTAGAAATAACCTTCTTCTTCACAAGCTCAGGTTTACGGGGACCGGGTCTTGTCAAATCTTCACTACTATGCCATAAATGTTGGGAGAGAAAAATATTAGGGTTTTCTGATCTGGGAATGAGAGAAATAAGACATAAAGTCATGGACCACGTATTTATACTCAGAGAATTAAATGCTTCCGTGGTCCGGTTCGACGAGCCGGTCGATGACCCGTCGACGTGTCGACGGTCCGTCGACGTGCTCGACGACCTGCGCCTGTAGAATGCAGGGCTGCGAAACCCTGTCAACACTACAGAACGATGGCCCGTCGACAGGTTTGATGACCCGTCGATCTTGACTGGTGTCTGCAGACTTTTTCAATTCGGTTCAGATCGCGTCGATTCGATTCGTTCAACTTCTAACCCTGTAAATCACCAGGAATTCCTGCCGATACCCTTGCACACGGGGTAAGGCACTTTCTATCTCCAAAAATCGGGCTCGGGTCTCAATTCCTAGGGCATACCCAACTAGGAAATCATAAGTTCTACCACTACGAAAACGAGGGGTGTAATATTCTTTCCCTTTTAGGAACATTCGTCCTCGAATGTTCGAGCAATCCTGGGTTATAAAAAATTTGGTATTTATACCAATCTGTCCTATGCACAACAACCCAAAATAATGCCTCACAACGCCACATACTGTAACATACAATACTATAGCCCCACACGACCAATCATGGTAACTGAAATGAAATAATACCTGAGAAAAGTGATGCCTATGGCTGCACCTCCTGTACTGCTGGGAACAAATGCGGGTACTTAATCTTCATCGCTTCTTCCGCTTCCCAAGTCACTTCTTCAACATTCTTATTGTTCCACAAGACTTTAACGGAGGCTACATCTTTGGTTCGTAACCGACGGACCTGGCTGTCAAATATAGCCACTGTAACCTCTTCGTACGATAAGCGCCCGTCACTCGGATATCATTCACCGGTACAACTCTGCGAAGGATCTCCGATACACTTACGAAGCATTGATACATGAAATCTTTTGGATGTCGATTCTAACTCCGAAGGCAATTCCAGCTCATATGCCACTGTACCCACTATACGAATGATCTTATATGGCCCAATATATCGAGGGCTCAACTTACTCTTCTTACCAAACATCATCACTCCCTTCATAGGCGAAACTTTCAGGAACACCCAGTTGCCCATTTTGAACTCTAGCTTACGTCGCCGATTATCCGCATAGGACTTCGGTCGACTCCGAGCTGTTAGCAATCTCTCTCTAATCACCTGCACTTTATCAACCGCTTGCTGAATTAATTCTGGGCCTACTAACTGATTCTCCCCAACATCAAACCATCCTATGGGAGATCTACACCTCCGCCCATATAACGCCTCATAAGAAGCCATTTGAATACTGGAATGGTAACTGTTGTTATATGCGAACTCGATAAGAGGAAAATGATCCTCCCAATTACCCTGAAAGTCAAGCACACAAGCTCTAAGCATATCCTCAAGGGTCTGTATAGTACGCTCTGCTTGTCCACCGCGGGGGAAATGCGGTGCTAAGACTCACCTGAGTCCCCAATCCCTGCTGAAAAGACTTCCAGAATCTGGCTGTGAACTGTGCTCCCCTATCTGAAATGATGGCGGAATTAATACCATGGAGTCGTACAATCTCCCTAAGATAAAGCCTCGCATAATCCTCGGCTGCATAAGTAGTTCTGACAGGCAAAAAATGAGCGAACTTTGTGAGCCTATCAACTATGACCCATATCGAATCACACTTCCGCTGAGTACGAGGTAACCTTGTAATAAAGTTCATATTAATTACCTCCCATTTCCATGTCGGAATCTCCATAGCCTACAATAAACCTCCAGGCTTCTGGTGCTCTATTTTGACTTGCTGACAATTTGGACACTGAGCGACAAATTCTGCTATATCTCTTTTCATACCATCCCACCAATAAACCTCCTTAAGATCATGGTACATCTTTGTTGAGCCTGGATGAATAGAATAGCGGGAGTAATGTGCCTCTCCCATAACCGACGGAGTCTCCGCAACACTAGGGACACACAATCTACCTCGATATCTGAGTACCCCTTCACCTATGATCACAAAGGGTGTCTTTTCTTTCTGAAGGGCTGTATCTCGGTAATGAACTAGAACAGGATCCTCGTACTGACGCTCCTTTATCTCAACTACCATGGATGATACCGCTGTGTCTTGAACAGTAACTTCTGCATCACCTGAGTCTAGCAATCGAACTCCGAGGCTAGCCAATCGATGAACCTCGCGGGCCATTTCTCTTCTCTCTGGCAATACGTGAGACAAGCTATCCATAGATTTGTGACTGAGGGCATCGGCTACCACATTAGCCTTCCCGAGATGATATAGAATGTCCACATCATAATCTTTTAACCTCTCCAACCATCGCCTCTGACGCAAGTTCAAATCCTTCTGCGTAAAGATGTACTGGAGGATTTTATGATCAGTATAGATATTAACATGGACACCGTACAAGTAGTGTCTCCACATCTTCAAGGCATGAATCACTGCTGCCAACTCAAGATCGTGGGTTGGAAAATTCTTCTCGTGCTTCTTCAACTGCCTAGAATCATAAGTGACAACCCTACCGTGTTGCATCAATACGCAGCCCAATCCAACACTTGAAGCATCACAATATACCACATATCCATCTGCTCCTTCTGGAAGAGTCAAAACTGGTGCTGAAGTTAGCTTATCTTTCAACATCTGAAAGCTCTGCTTACAAGCGTCTGTCCATTGGAACTTAACTGATTTCTGAGTCAATTTGATCAATGGGGCTGAAAGAGAGGAAAATCCTTCTACAAATCTGCTATAGTAACCTGCCAAGCCCAAGAAACTACGTACCTCCATTGGTGCCGTAGGCCTTGGCCAATTCTTCACAGCCTCAATCTTCTGGGCATCCACTCTAACGCCTTCTTCTGAAATAATGTGACCCAGAAAATCCACAAAGTTCAACCAGAACTCACACTTATAAAACTTGGCATACAACTCTTTACCTCGAAGAATCCCAAGCACTGTCCGCAGATGTTCTGCATGGTCGGCCTCTGATGGCGAATAAACTAGAATATCATCTATGAACACAATCATGAACAAATCTAGAAAGGGCCTAAATACACGATTCATCAAATCCATGAATACGGTTGGGGCATTAGTTAGCCCGAACGATATAACACGAAACTCTTATTGGCCATATCTAGTCCGGAATATCGTCTTCGGGATGTCTTCTTCCTTGACCCTAACCTGGTGATATCCTGATCTCAAGTCTATCTTCAAAAAATACTTGGCACCTTGTAACTGATCAAATAAATCATCAATCCTCGGAAGCAGATACTTATTCTTTACAGTCACTTTATTCAATTGCCTGTAATCAATATACATTCGCAAAGAGTCATCCTTCTTTCTCACAAATAACACCAGTGCTCCCTATGGTGACGTACTAGGCCTAATAAAGACCTTCTCGAGTAAATCTTTCAACTGTTCCTTCAACTCCGCAGGTGCCATCCTATAAGGAGGAATAGATATTGGCTGAGTGTCTGGCAATAGGTCAATGGCAAAATCAATCTCCCTCTCCGGGAGAATGCCTGGAAGCTCATCTAGAAATACTTCTGGAAACTCATTAACCACAGGAACAGACTGGAAAGTCAGCAACTCTGCTTGTACATCTTGAACTGGAACTAGGTGAAAAATATACCCTTTTCTGATCACCTTCTCTGCCTTAAGGTAGGAAATAAACCTGCCCCTTGGCGAAACAGCATTATCCTTCCACTCTAGGACTGGCTCGCCAGGAAACTGAAATCGAACTATCTTTGTTCTGCAATCAGCATTAGCATAAAAGGAAGCCAACCAATCCATTCCTATAATAACGTCGAAATCAATCATATCTAACTCAATCAAATCTGCTACAGTGTGGCGATCATAAACTATTACAACACAATCCCGGTATACCTGCCTAGCTATAACCGGATCATCGACTGGCGTGGACAGCTCGAAAGTTTTGATCAACTCAGGCTCTACCCCAAACTTGCCAGCAACAAATGGTGTAACATATGATAAAGTGGAACCTGGATCAATCAGCGTATAAACATCATGGGAGAAAACCGATAATATACCTGTAACAACATCAGGAGACATCTCGCGGTCCTGTCTACCAGCCAATGCATACACGCGGTGCTGAGGACTGCTCGAGCTGGACGCTCCACTCCTCCCTCTACCTCGCCAGGTTGGCGTTTGAAAAGCTTGCCCCGAAGGGCACACCGTTAAGAACAAGAACCGCCTATAGACCGCAGTTGAACAAAGCGTGCCCGTATGCCACCTCCTAACGAATAAATCCTCATCATATGACCTGGTCGGCCACAAGAATAATAGGCATTCGATCCCAATCGGCACTGCCCGATATGTAACCTACCACACTGGGCACACCGTGGTAAGGGTGGTCTCATCTGTCCTGATTCTAGTCTGTACTGGAAGCCTGATACTCTAGAACTCTAGGCCGCTCCAGAATAAGAAGATCGATCAAACCTCGAGCCTGAAAACCTCAGAGGTTCACTCCCTACCGAATGATATAAATACCGGGAATGCTGCTGCCTCTGTCCTCCCCTGGACTCACTTCCAATGTCAAAAGATCTAGCCCTCTTACCATGGCCTCGGTCACGGTCACGGTCACACTCTGCCCCCCTCTGACGCTTGCGATCTTCCAGATTCTGTGCATATGCCTGTATACGGGCGATATCCATTCCTGGCTGTAATGCAGCAGTCGTACAAGCATCTATCAAATGCGGCCCTAAACCAGCCACAAAGCGGTGAACTCTGTCCTCCATCTTAGCCACCATGGCTGGGGCATATCTAGCCATAGAATCAAAATACACACAGTACTCTTGGACACTCATGCTGCCCTGCTCAATACGTAGAAATTTGTCTGCTCGGGCTCGCCTGACCTCAGGAGGCAAATAATGGCGGATAAAAGCATCTGCGAACTCTCGCCACACAGCTGGAGAAGCATTCTCTCCTCTAGACAACTCTCAAGTTTGATACCACTGCACTGCAATATCACACAGTCTATACGAAGCTAACTCCACCGACTCAACCTCACTTGCATGCATAACCCTCAAAGTCCTCTGCATACCATCAATGAAATCCTTGTGATCCATATTCTCGCTTTATCACCGAAAATTCCGGAGATCTAACTCAAGGAAAGTCTTAACCCTCGAACTACCAGCTCCCGTGGCCGAGCTCCGAGCGGCTACTAATGGGTCAATAATCGAGCAAAGATCCCGCACATCCCGGCCTGGTGCATCCGGGCCGAGAACCGGGGCGGGGCGCGGAGGCGTGTATGCGATGTCTCAGACGGGCTCTCACTCCGAATCTCACCCTGAGCCCTAGTGCCCTGCCGAGTATGGCTAGTGGCCTCTCCTGTGGCTTTCTTGCCTATCTGGGCAGCTGTAGCTTTCTTGGGAGGCATTGCTGAAATCATAACAATTCATCAGAAAGCAAACGCCTAACACATGACTCTATCGCACAATCTAGGAGTGAAAGAATGACATCATCCTAAATGTCCTGTAGCCTCCTGTTTATAAGTGTGGTGCACAACACACCTATAAACAAGACTCTACTACACACGATCTGTAGATAACCCTAGAACGGAACTGCTCCAATACGAATGTTACACCTCTCGTTTTCGTTGTGGTAGAACTTAAGATTTCCTAGTTGGGTATGCCCTGGGAATTGAGACCCGAGCTCGAGTTTTGGAGATAAAAGTGCCCTACCCCATGTGCAAGGGTATCGATAGGAATTCCTGGTGATTTACAGGGTTAGAAGTTGAACGAATCGAATCGACGCGATCCGAACCTAATTGGAAAAGTCCTGCACACCGGCCAAGATCGACGGGTCGTCGAACTCCGTCGACGGCTATCGTTCTACAGGGCGCGGAGTCGACAAGCGGGTCGACGACCCGTCGACGCATCGACGGGCGATCGTTCTGCGTCGTCGACAGGGTTTCGTAGCCCTGCATTCTGCAGGCACAGGTTGACGAGCACGTCGACGGTCCGTCGATACGTCGACGGGTCGTCGA
Source organism: Lycium ferocissimum (assembly GCF_029784015.1). Lineage (NCBI taxonomy): Eukaryota > Viridiplantae > Streptophyta > Magnoliopsida > Solanales > Solanaceae > Lycium > Lycium ferocissimum. The sequence continues at coordinate 68,210,896 of NC_081349.1, forward strand.
CCCGCTCGTCGAACCGGACCACTGAAGCATTTAATTCTCTAAGTATAAATACGTGGTCCACAACTTTATGTCTTATTTCTCTCATTCCCAGATCAGAAAACCCTAATATTTTTCTCTCCCAACATTTATGGCATAGTAGTGAAGATTTGACAAGACCCGGACCCCGTAAACCCGAGCTTGTGAAGAAGAAGGTTGTTTCTAGGGTTTCTCCAAAAATGGAAAGCTTAGGGAGTTGAAGTTAAAGTGATTCTTGGGATTCTTGACCTCTCAAGATATGTAAATGATTTCTACCCTTGTATTTAAGGTGTGGCCTATGAGTGGTCCATGAGTGACCTATAACGTTGGGATATATATATATATATATACATGAGAAAGGCATGCTTGACAGGGGGTGAAGGTGTGGCCTGTAATGTAACAATGAGGTGTGTACCTACTAGATATACATATATATACACATGTATTTCCATGTGTTCCGACATACAGATTCAGTCAGAAGTAGACAGATACTAGTTCATACAGATTCATGCAGATAGTTATTTCAGCTTATGAGTTCAGATCTTATCCATGATTTATATACATATATGCATGTTGTCTTTATGCCTTACATATTCGACATTTTCCGCACCGACTTCCCTTCCGGGGGTCGCTGCGTTCATGCCCGCAAGTACAGTAGACGGGAGGTGGTCCGGCTTAGTAGGACCTTTATCCGGCGGCCGATCGGGCACTCCATTCGATCCGGAGTTGCAGGTCTCTTTTGGTAGCCTATTCTTTTGAGATGTATATAGATGAGTACGACGGGGCCCGTCCCGTCCTTTCCTACGGCCTTTATTCGAGTAGAGGTCTGTAGACAGTTGTATGTAGTAGTCAGACGATGTAGCCTTGTCGGCTTATATTCTTTTGTGTACAGTATATATAGCAGCCTAGCCGGCTTGCACTGTTCTTCCGCATGTTATGTATATATATGCAGATTGTACAGAGTTCGGATGTTTCCTCTTTATGAGATTAGTTTGTGCCATTTATGGGCTATTGATGTTCAGCATATTCCAGATAAGGGTTTAGGGGTGTTTGGTCGCTAGAGGTCAGACTCCCGTCACGGCTCATCGGTTTAGGTCGTGACAGGAGACTCTGCCAAAAATTTTATAGCCCATGACTTGTAACAACATTCGAGGATGAATGTTTCTTGGGGGGGAGGGGGAGGGGCAGAGAATGTTACACCTTTCATTTTCGTCGCAAGCAGTCCTTGGCTTATGGGTGGTTTATACCCATAGTATAGGGATCTGTATCCGAGTTTTGAGGAATTAAGTGCCTTACCCTGTGTGTGCCAAAGTGTAAGTATATGTTCTTTGTGATTTGACAGGATTAGAAGCTAATCGAATCGAATCAACGAGGGCCGGAATGACTCAGGAGAGTCTGAAGAACTCAGTTACCATCGTGGTGCACCGTCCCTGCTCCACCGCCTCTGAAGTTTCAGGTGGCAGGTCGACGGAGCACGTTGACTAGCCGTCGACCCACCGTCGACCCACAACATTGGAACCTTCTAGTTTTCTCTATATATATTTGACCCTCACATTTTGTTCTCATTATTTTCCACATCCAAAATCAGAGAAAGGCCTAGAATATTCCTCTCAATATTTTTCTATCATCATACTGAAGTTTTAGCAAGATCCGAGCCTCATAAACCCGAGCTTGTGAAGGGAAAGTTGCTCTTAGGGTTCTATTGGAGTTGTTAACCTTTGGGATTGGAGTTGAAGTTTGATTCTTGGAACCCTAGACTCCTCAAGGCATGTATATGATTCCTACCTTTGTGTTTAAGTTAATTATCAAGAGTTTTAGTGGGTTTAAGTAAAGAGAATTATAGTTATGAAAGTTGTAAGTTGAATAAGGGTAGAGTTGGACTTGAGGGCTATTTTGAGAGATGGTTTGGATGTAGAAGTGATTATATTTTGATATTTAAGTATTGATATGGTTGTTGTTAGTATTGTTGTTGATATTTAAGTTAAATTGAGGAATTATTAAGTTATGAAGGAGATGTTATTCGAACTTCGTTAAGTCCCCCTTTCACTTGAATTGGATAGTAAGTGTTATAAATGGGCTAATTGTGGCCTATGTTATCTTGGTTTTAGACTTACAAATTCAAGAAGTAGACGGGGGACGATTAGATACGCTTCAAGGTATGTTAAGGCTGTCCCTTTTATTCTTTTGGCATGATCCTTATTATCTGAACGAACAAAGTAAGCGAGCGAGTTCCAAAGACTCTACACTTAGATGACACAGGATTCATCGTATCTTTGAATTCCTATGTTTTATGTCTATGGCTTCCAGAGATCTTATGTTACCCAGAGTAGTCCAGAGTATATTTTTCAAGAGTCCTTCATGCGTTTATATATATGTATAACTATTTTCTTACACCGTGCCTATATGGCCGGGCAGCACCACTACGGTGGCCGACTTATGGATGATGATGTATGATTACACCGTGCCTACATGGCCGGGCAGCACCAGTAGTGGGCGGCTTATGATATTGTCCCAGACGCGGGATAATGATAATGATGATGGTAACACCGTGCCTATATGGCCAGGCAGCATACACCGTACCTATATGGTCGGGCAATTTACTGTATGTATAGATGTTTATGGTTTTTAAAGAGAGCATGCATATCATACACCGCAGAGGTACCTTCAGTCATACAGATGCATTCAGACAGTCAGTTGTTTATGAGTTTCAGATTCCTTTCATGATGCTTATAGATATGTTACTCTTATGCCTTGCATGCTCAGTACATTGTCCGTACTGACTCCCCTATTACTCAGGGGGCTGCGTTCATGCCCGCAGGTATAGGTAGACGGATGGGCGGTTCAGCTCAGTAGGATATTCCTCTAGCGGTGGTCAGCGCGGTCCACTTGATCCGGAGCAGCAGTTCATATTGGTATGCTACTTTTGAGATATAGATATGCATATGGGTATGACGGGGCCCTGTCTCGTCTTTTCTACAACTTTTATTCCAGTAGAGGTCTGTAGACAGTTATGTGCAGATGACTTGTGATGTAGCCTTGTCGGCTCCTATTCTTTTATGTACAGTTCATGTGGCAGCCTAGTCGGCTTGCATTGTTGCCTTCAGTATATATATGTACAGTTCTTGATATTATTCTTTCATGAGTCAGTTTAATCCAGATTGAGTTGCTTGTGGGCCCTTATCATGTAGTATTATCCAGGTGTGAGTATAGAGGTGTTTGGTCACTAGAGATCAGGCACTCATCGCGGCTCATCGGTTTGGGTCGTGAAAGGTTTACCCGCAACAAAAGCGAGTGGCAAACTCAACAGGACAGCAAAGGGCCAAAAGGGCTATAATGAAACCAGAGGGAAAGATACATCTAACCAAAAGGGTCATGCAAAGAATGGATGATAAAGTCATCTCTGGCCACGAGGGTCACAAAACAAATGGACAAAAACATATTCGACCACGAGGGTCGCGAAAAGAATGAACAACAAAGATATATCTGACCAAAAGGGTCATACAAAGAATGAATGAGCATAAAGACGTATGTGACCGAAAAGGTCAAACAAAGAGCGAACGACGAAGATTTATCAGACCAAGAGGGTCATAATGAATGTGCACGAAGATACATATGACCCAAAGGGTCACGAAAAGGACAAAGGGCATATCTAACCACGAGGGTCAACAGCTAATACAATGGACGAAAGAAAATGTGTCATCTGTATACCGAGAGGACCATTCATTTCTTCAAATTTTCCAAAAGGGCCATTCATACAAACTACCGAGAGGGTCATTCATATCAAACTGCCAAAAGGGCCATTCATATCAAACTGCCAAAAGGGCCGTTCATACGAACTATCCAGAGGGTCATTCATATCAAACTGCCAAAATGGCCATTCATACGAACTACCGAGAGGGTCATTCATATCATACTACCAAAAGGTCCATTCATACAAACCACCGAGAGGGTCATTCATATAAACAATGCCAAAAAGGCCATTCATATTAAATCGCCAAAAGGGCCATTCATTCAAACATTGCCAAAAGGGCTATTCATTCAAACAGCCAAAAGGGTCATTCATACAAACAATGCCAAAAGGGCCATTCATATAAAATGTCCAAAAGGGCCATTCATTCAAATAGCCAAAAGTGCCATTCATTCAAATTGCCAAAGGGCCCATTCATTCAAATGGCGAAAAGGGCCATTCATACAAACAATGCCAAAAGGGTCATTCATATCAAACTGCCAAAAGGGCCATTTATTCAAATAACCAAAAGGGTAATCCGTACAAACAGCCAAAAGGGCCATTCATTCAAACACCACAAAGAATAGCTGCAATGCTGTCAAATTCAGGAAACAGGTACATTGCAGCCAAAAAGGAGCCAGTTTGCCGAACCAGATAACGTGGAACTTTTTCTTATGCAGTCAGTCAAGATAGGGTGCCAATGAGAGTCAAGCTCTCCGGCCAGGATTTGGAAGCCATCCAATCTCAGACTCAACCATAATTTTTCTATTTTTCATCGGGTAATCTGAAGGTGTTCCCATATAAGGGATATACTCTTCTCCAGCGAGTCGAACTACATATGACCTGATTCCCAAAGACCAGGGATATGTAGGCGGGCTCAAAACAAGAGAGTCGGTCACATTCTAACAGCCGTCCTGAGAAACCCTGGTCACTACACTGGGAATCTTAAAACTTTGCTTCCGAATCACTTAAAAGTCTTTAGCTGAGTCGAACTACAAGTGGCCTGAATTCTCATATAGCCCGAGATATGTAGGAAACCCAGAAGCTAGGGCCCGGCCACATATGTGAAAATTGCATGAAAATGAAGGGTAGAATGAGTCGGGTCAGTCAAAAATTAGGGTTAGTCAAATTTCGTTGCTCAGGGATGGTCCCGCCATCCCCGAACACCGAAGGGGCAGTTGTTGACACCTAATTTTTGACCTCCCATAATTTATTTTGAGTACTCAGAGTCCTTAGATGATAGATAAAGTGAGTCATGCATCTTAAAGGGCTTAAATAATTTTTATAAAAAATTAGTCAAATCAATAATTTACTTATTTTAAATTGAAAAAATGATTTGCATGACACTATAAAATATTTAGGGATTAATTGATGCATTTTATGACATTTATATTAGAACTAATCAAAAAGCAAAACAACTTTGAATAATTGTTTATTTAATTGATAAATTGTTAAAAGGTCAAATTAACAAATGATTTATTCTCTTTAACTCCAAGGAGCTTGAGTAATTAAGAGAATTGACCATTTTTCCCCTCAATCTTTAATTTTGTGGGTTTGCATAATTAGTTGAAATTAATAAATTGTTTTTAGTATTTAATTAGGTTAATTAATCAATTAGACGGTCATCATTGCAAATTGGTTTTAATTACTAATTGTTTACATCATGGCCATAATTGAATAACCAATTCATGGTTTAAGACAATTGGGGTCATTTTTTCAAAATTAGCCTTTGAGCGGCTTTAATTGAAATGACCAAATCCATTGGCAAATCAATTGTGGTCATTGGTGCAAATTTTGTTTTAACTAGTTAATTAGGATAAATAGGACCATGTGTGAAATAATTAATTAGATTAAGATTAATTGGGGATATTATTGCAATTGGCTGATAAAGGGATTATAAGCGCAACAATTATTTAGTTTTAAAACAAATTGAGGCCATGTTTGCAAAAATGAACTTACTAATCGTATCATAATTAATTACGTCTTAATTATATTATAACTAAGTACTACGACTGATAATTGGCTGTTTTAAATGTTTGTCCATTTCATTAAATTACTCGTGCTACCCCTACATACGTAAATACTCCTAGTATACATGAAGTATAAATACGTAATATACAAAAGGGCCTCTTCTCTCTTCTTTTGATTTTGGACTAGGTCTAGCCCAAAACGGATAGACCCAGCCCAAAATAATCAGAACAAGAGGGGTAAAACCCATCCTCACTTCATTTTCACACCAAACACTCCCTTCACCCCCTCTCTCCTCTCTCCTCTCTCCTCCCCAAACCCTAGCGCCGCCTACCCCCGCCTCCCTTCTCTCTCCATGCCAAAAATGGCAAAAACGCAAAACTCACAGGGTTCTCACAGCTTTTGCATAACCATATTCATACAACAATTAATGCTTCAATGTTTTCTCACGCGGATCTATCCAAACACGGTATTAGTCTCCATTTCTTTTTCCTCTTTCCTTTATGTTTTCGAATCAAAATGCTATTTCTATGTTTTATTGTCATATTGTGTTTAAGTTTTCTTGAATCCCATTGGCTGAATGTATCTCAGTTGGATCGAGAGAAATAGGGCTCACATCGAGCCATTCATTGTTAACCTAGTTCGATCTAGACCGTAGAATTGGTTTGCAAGGGTTAATTTTTGAGAAAATATGTTTGTCCCACATCGGTGTTATCGATTTTCTTTACAACTTTGGGGTTCTATAAATAGAACCTCAACCCTCTCATGAAAACAAGTTTTCACAACCTAAAAAGAAGCTTGAACTTTGAGTTTACTTGAAATTCAAGTTTCATCAGTATAATTTTAGACTTTAACTAAAAGGTTTGAGTCTTTCCAGTTCTAAAAATTTATTTCCTTGCGTGTTTTGTATTTGGTGTGGCTGAGTGTGGGATTTGGAAGCACAGAAGGTTTTCTAATCCATTCTTGTTCACGGCTGCGCCCCAAAAAGGTAACACTTTGATCTTGTCACTCATTTTTTTAATTTATTTACTGGGCTATTTTGTTTGTATGTTGATACCTTGCCATTACTATTGAGTGTTCTTAGAATAGCATTTTTTAAATCCACCATAAGTTGAGATAGTTTTTCCTAAACAACATACTCTTATTACAACAGGTGCTTAGTCGGATTATGATTGCTTATTTGATTAAGATGGACTAAATGTGTGCTTGCTTGGAAAAATATTCTGATGATTGCTTTATTAAGAAAGGTATTAGAACTTGAAAAGGTTCTTTGAATGAATTCTTTAATCCTTGTTTGACTGCCCGTCCCTTGAATATAGTGATGTATAACTATGTAGTTGACATTAGTGACTTGGGTGACCCTCTGGACTAATGCTAATCATGTTAACAAGTATAAACTGATTAAGAAATAAAAGCATATAGTATTTAACATGAATAAGAGGTCTATGTCTCATTTAGAAGTCAGTCTGACTTAGCTTAAAATCAAAAGATAAATCAACTTGGAAGGATGAGACACTTAGATTGAGTGGTGTCCTGTTAGCCACAGTATAGCTTAATAACATAATTTAACCATGACCTTTAGGCCAAATTTGGCTTGAGAAGTTAGTTGGCTTTGTTAATAATGCTAGGTTGGTTGATTGATGAGAGGACAGATTCAGATGGATCTGTTGGATTCAGACGGATAACTGTGTACAAATGGATTAATTTAGTACTACTCTCACCCAAGCGCGCTTAATTTCGGAGTTCTGATGGATCTGTTGCGTTTGTGTTCGTATGATCACATCAATCTGTCCAAGCGCTCTAAATTCTCTTAAACCCTTTCCTACCCCTCCCCCTTCTCTAAAAATAAGGCGCGTAAGTACAAACCTTTAAATACGCATAACTTGGTGCTCCGTTATCCGTTTTATGAGATTCTTTTTTTGATCTTGTGTATTTTTCGAGATCTAGCTTATTTTCCAAAAAAAAAAAAAATATTAAACAGACGAAAATGAGAGTAGTCCGGACAAAAGGAGGGATGCAACATGAGGACTTCCCAGGGGGTCACCCATCCTAGTACTACTCTCGCCCAAACGCGCTTAATTTCGGAGTTCTGATGGGATTCGGTGCGTTAGTGCTAGTATGATCGCATCCCTTTGTCCTAGTACTAAAAGTTCTCTTAAACCCTTTCCTCCCCCTCCCCCCGCTCTAAAAATAAGGGGCGTAAGTGCAAAACTTTAAATACACGTAACTTCGCTCTCCGTTATCCGTTTTATGCCATTCTTTTTATATATTGAGTATTTTTTCGAGATCTAGCTTATTTTCCGGAAAAAAATATATTAAACAGATGAAAATGAACGTAGTCCGGACAAAAGATGGGATGCAACACGACGACTTCCCAGGGGGTCACCAATCCTAGTACTACTCGTGCCCAAGCGTGCTTAATTTCGAAGTTCTGATGGGATCCGGTGCGTTAGTGCTGGTATGCCGCATCCATCAGTCCTAGTGCCATAAATTCTTTGAAACCCTTTCCTCCCCCTCTTCCTTCTCTAACAACAAGGCGCATAAGTACAAAACATTAAATACGCATAACTATGCGCTCCGTTATTCGTTTTATGCGATTTTTTTATTTTTTGATTTTGAGTATTTTTTTGAGATCTAGCTTATTTTTCAAAAAAAAATATATTAAAAAGACGAAAATGAGAATAGTCCGGACAAAAGGAGGGATGCAACACGAGGATTTCCCAGGGGGTCACCCATCCGAGTACCACTCTCGCCAAAGCGCGCTTAATTTCGGAGTTCTGATGGGATCCGGGGCGTTAGTGCTGGCATGATCGCATTCATCCGCCCAAGCGCACAATTTTCTCTTAAACCCTTTCCTCCCCTTACCCTTTCTCTAAAAATAAGGCGCGTAAGTGAAAACCTTTAAATACGCATAACTTCGCGCTCCGTTATCCGTTTTATACGATTCTTTTTTTGATCTTGAGTATTTTTCCGAGATCGAGCTTCTTTTTCAAAAAAATATATATTAAACAGACGAAAATAAGCATAGTCCAGACAAAAGGAGGGATGCAACACGATGACTTCCCGGGGGTCTCCCATCCTTGTACTACTCTCGCCCAAGCACGCTAAACTTCGGAGTTCTGATGGGATCCGGTGCGTTAGGCCTGGTATGATCGCATCCATCGATCCTAGCGCTCTAAAGTCTCTTAAACCCTTCCTCCCCCTCCTCTTCTCTAAAAATAAGGCGCGTAAGTACAAAACTTTAAATACGTGTAACCTTGCACTGCGTTATCCGTTTTATGCGATTCTTTTTTTGATTTTGAATATTTTTTGAGATCTAGTTTGTTTTTTGAAAAAAATATATTAAACAGAAGAAAATGAGCATAGTCCGAAAAAAAAGGAGGGATGCAACATGAGGACTTCCCAGGAGGTCACGCATCCTAGTACTACTCTAGCCCAAGCGCGATTAATTTTGGAGTTCTGATGTGATCCAGTGCGCTAGTGTTGGTATGACCGAATCCATCTATCGTAGCGCTCAAAATTCTCTTAAACCTTTTCCTCCCCCTCTCCCTTCTCTAAATATAAGGTGCGTAAGTGCAAACCTTTAAATACGCGTAACTTCGCGCTCTTTTTTCCGATTTATGCAATTCTTTTTTTGATCTTGAGTATTTCTGCGAGATCTAGCTAATTTTTCAAAAAACATATATTAAACAAAAAAAAAATGAGCGTAGTCCAGACAAATGGAGGGATGTAACACGAGGACTTCCCAGAGGATAACCCATCCTAGTACTACACTCGCCCAAGCGCGCTTAATTTCGGAGTTCTGATGGGATACGGTGCGTTAGTGCTGGTATGATCGCATCCATCTGACCTAGCGCTCAAAATTCTCTTAAAACCTTTCCTCCCCCTCCCCCTTCTCCCAAAATAAGGTGTGAAAGTGCAAACCTGTAAATACGCGTAACTTCACGCTCCGTTATCCCTTTATGCATTCATTTATTGATCTTGAGTATTTTTCCGAGATCTCTCTTATTTTCCAAAAAAAATATATTAAACAGACGAAAATGAGAGTAGTCTGGACAAAAGGAGGGATGGAACACAAGGAATTCCCAGGGGGTCACCCATCCTAGTACTACTCTCGCCCAAGCGCACTTAATTTCGGAGTTTTGATGGGATCCGGTGCGTTAGTGCTGGTATGATCGCATCCATCTGTCCTAGAGCTCAAAATTCTCATAAACCCTTTCCTCCCCCTTCCCCCGCTCTAAAAATAAGGCGTGTAAGTGTAAATCTCTAAATACTTGTAACTTCACGCTCCATTATCCGTTTTATGCCATTCTTTTTATATATTTAGTATTTTTCCGAGATCTAGCTTATTTTTTGAAAAAATTATATTAAACAGATGAAAATGAGCGTAGTCCGGAAAAAAGATGGGATGCAACACGACGACTTCCGAGGGCTTCACCAATCCTAGTACTATTCTTGCCCAAGCGCGCTTATTTTCGGAGTTTTGATGGGATCCAGTGCGTTAGTGTTGGTATGATCGCATTAATCAGTCCTAGCGCTCTAAATTCTCTTAAACTCTTTCCTCCCCCTCTTCCTTCTCTAAAAATAAGGCGCATATGTGTAAAACGTTAAATACGCGTAAATTTGCGCTCCGTTATCCGTCTTATGTGATTCGTTTTTTGATTTTGAGTATTTTTCTGAGATCTAGCTTATTTTCCAAAAAAAAATTATATTAAAAAGACGAAAATGTGCGTAGTCCGAACAAAAGGAGGGATGCAACACGAGGACTTCCCAAGGGGTCACCCATCGTAGTACTACTTAATTTCGGAGTTCTGTTGGGATCCGTTGCGTTTGTGTTTGTATGATCGCATCAATCTGTCCAAGCGCTCTAAATTCTCTTAATCCCTTTCCTCCCCCTCCCCCTTCTCTAAAAACAAGGCGCGTAAGTACAAACCTTTAAATACGCGTAACTTCGCGCTCCGTTATCTGTTTTATGAGATTCTTTTTTTGATCTTGTGTATTTTTCGAGATCTAGCTTATTTTCCCAAAAAAAATATATTAAACAGACGAAAACGAGAGTAGTCCGGACAAACGGAGGGATACAACATGAGAACTTTCCAGGAGGTCACCCATCCTAGTACTACTCTCGCCCAAGCGCGCTTAATTTCGGAGTTCTGATGGGATCCGGTACGTTAGTGCTGGTATGATCGCATCCATGAGTCATAGCGCTCTAAATTCTCTTAAACCCTTTCCTCCCCCTCTTCCTTCTCTAAAAATAAGGCACAAAAGTGCAAAACTTTAAATACGCGTAACCTCGCGCTACGTTATTTGTTTTATGGGATTCATTTTTTGATTTTGAGTATTTTTCCGAGATCCAGCTTATTTTTCGAAAAAAATATATTAAATAGGCAAAAATGAGCGTAGTTCGGACAAAAGGACGGATCCAACACGACGACTTCCTAGGGGGTCACCCATCCTAGTACTACTCTCGCCCAAAGATGCTTAACTTTGAAGTTTTGATGGGATCCGATGCGTTAGTGCAGGTATGATCGCATCCATCAGTCCTAGCGCTCTAAATTCTCTTAAACCCTTTCCTCCCCCTCCCCCTTCTCTAAAAATAAGGCGCGTAAGTAAAAAAATTTAAATACGCATAACTTCGCTCTCCGTTGTCCGTTTTATGGGTTTTTTTTTATATTGAGTATTTTTCCGAAATCTAGCTTGTTTTTCAAAAAATAAAATATTAAACAGACGAAAATGAGTGCTGTCCAGACAAAAGGAGGGAAGAAACACAAGGACTTCTCAGGGGGTCACAGGTCCTAGTACTACTCTCGCCCAAGCATGCTTAACTTCCGAGTTCCGATGGGGTCCGGTGCGTTAGCGCTAGTATGATCGCATCCATCAGTCCTAGTGCTCAATTTTCTCTTAAACCCTTTCCTCCCCCTCCCCTTTGTCTAAAAATAAGGTGCGTAAGTGCAAACCTTTATATACGCATAACTTCGCGCTCCGTTATCCATTTTATATGATTCTTTTATTGATCCTGAGTATTTTTCCGAGATCTAGCTTATTTTTAAGAAAAATACCTATAAAATAGATGAAAATAAGCGTAGTCCAAACAAAGGGTGGGATGCAACACGAGTTCTCCCCAGGGGGTCACCCATCCTAGTATTACTCTCGCCCAAGCGCGCTTAATTTCGGATTTCTAATGGGATCCGGTGCGTTCATCTTTGGTATGACCGCATCCATCTATCCTAGCGCTCAAAATTCTCCTAAACCCTTTCCTCCCCCTTCTCTAAAACAAAAGGCGCGTCTGTGCAAACCTTTAAAGACGTGTAACTTCGCGCTCCGTTATCAGTTTTATGCGATTCTTTTTTTGATCTTGCATATTTTTCCCAGATCTAGCTTATTGTAAAAAAAAAATTAAACAGACGAAAATGAGTGTAGTCCGGACAAAAGGTGGGATGCAACACGAGGTCTTCCGAGGGGGTCACCCATCCTAGTACTACACTCGCCCAAGCACGCTTAACTTTAGAGTTCTGAGGGGATTCGATGAGTTAGTGCTGGAATGATCGCATCCATCAGTCCTAGCACTCTAAATTCTCTTAAACCCTTTCATTCCCATCCCCCTTGTCTAAAAAGAAGGCGCGTAAGTGCAAAACTGTAAATATGCATAAATTCGCGCTCTGTTATCAATTTTATGCGATTCTCATTTTGAAACTTTAAATACGCATAAATTCGCGCTCCGTTATCAATTTTATACGATTCTCAATTTGATATTGAGTATTTTTCCGAGATCTAGCTTATTTTGCCAAAAAATATATATTAAATAGATGAAAATTAACGTAGTCCAGACAAAAAGAGGGAAGCAACACGAGGACTTCTTAGGGGGTCAGCCATCCTAGTACTACTCTCGCCCAAGCATGCTTAACTTCAGATTTCTGATGGAGTCCGGTGCGTTAGTGTCACGACCCAGCCCCGTAGGCCATGACTAGTGCCCGACCTGGGCACCCGTACATACCAAAAGCCCAAAAGTAGTAACCCAAACATTTAGAAAAATTTGGGCAGAGTTTCCTCTGTTTTTCTTACTAACCAAAAATTAACCTGCATTCAGAAAATACCAGCAAAGGCCACACACGGGGCCAACATATTTATATACACATGTAAAGGCGAGCGCAAGGGCGCGCGGTGGATAACCGCCCAAACACATAATACATACACAAACTCTACGACGGGACCATAACCCACTCTTTATGTCTACTGTGCCTCTAACATACAGATCGGGAATCGAAGACGGGACAGGGCCCCGCCGTACCCAATAAGCATATGTACAAAGCAAACGAACAACAGAAGACATATACCAAAAATATCAGCTCCGGGTCAAATGGAGCACTCTCCAATAGCAGAACAGGTACCCTAAGCTGGTGGCGTGTCTCGAGGTGCGTCTGTACCTGTGGGCATGTAACACAGCCCCCGAAGAACAGGGGGTCAGTACGGAAATGTACCGAGTATGTAAAGCGGAATAGTAAGAAGCATAATCATAATCAGGGACATGAGTACTGAAATATAACAGACTGAGCTATAGCCAGAATCGAAATACAAAAGGCGATACCTCATCCGAGACCTCAGGAGACATAATGCCAAAAATAAGTAATGCATAACGAATCATATAATGTCATATGAGCTTATGTCGTGTCCCGGCCCTCTGATAAGGGACTCGGTAGATGGAATTATACGTAACATCATCTTATGCCAAGTATGCACATAACGTGTCCCGGCCCTTTATTAAGGAACTCGGTAATGTAGGATCATGCATGTCAGACTCATACATATATATCATGTGTACATAACGTGTCCCGCCCCGCATCGCGGGTCTCGGTGGATAATAATCATGTGCCATCCGCCGCCATCCCCGTATCATCACATCACAATCGTACAAATAACGTGTCCGGCCCGCAAATACGAGGGACTCGGTGAATAGTGCACAGAAACCGCACGAGAACATATCCTGGCCCGGGCTCAGTGAATAGACATATCATAACTTGCACGAACAGAGTAATGCAGAAACATATGCATACAAGTCCAGACTCAATAAACAAATCACATAAACAGTCATAATACGTACCTTTCGAATGCCATGACGGATTATGTCAAATCAGAGTTTTTGAGGCTATTCGGACGTAGCAAATATATCATGGGGCTTACAAGGGATTCAGGATGGTCGTTCTTAAGCAAACGGAACAAAACAGATGACATATCGCTTCAAGAAAATCGGACGATAATCGTATATGTATATGTATGCTCTTTTGGGGACGGCACGATTACTTACTTCAAATCATGTTTCTAGAATCATAACACATGTCAAAACATATTATGGACTCATCATATTCATCGTTCGACACGGTACCATAATCAAAAGATTTCTTTAACATTATATAGAAATAAGTCAATTAAAATCATAGTAAGAGGTCTCGGATTCGGGGGCCCACCTCGGGTCAAGTCGAGGCGGTGGACATAAATTATGGATCATAGACTTTATGAAATCATTTATGAGCGTTAGGAACAATCCGGGTCCATTAGGGAAGGTTTCATGCATACAAACCATTTCGACGATAATTTGTGAAGGAACAGAGTTCAATTGTACTGAACAATTTGACGCTATTTTCAATCTTATATTATGAGACGCAGGAGCACAATCAAGGCCCGCTTTCAAGCCTAGTATGCTCAGAACATGCCAAGAAAGAATAGGGAAGGCCCCACATACCTTCGTTATGCCTTACGCTCGTCAAATCTTGATTCCCGTTTCGCCGAAAATCTGCAAATGGTCATCTTTACCGCTTACTATTCATGCAAGTTTAACATTACGACTTCGGTTAATATTTGGCTACCGAAATTTGTAAAGACTTCCCCTATAAATATGACACCCCCGAGATTCAACTCGGCTCAACACAACCAACAACAACCCAACAAAAACATCAAGAACATCAACAACCACAACTTAATACAATAGAGCCTATTTAGTCATTTTTCCAACATAATGATATAACCCTCATTCCAGCTTCGCGTTTCCAACTCAATTCCAATATTTTCACATTCATTACTCATCAAGTTCATTACAATACCATTCGGAGACATACCATAACATTTCTACAACCTATATACAAGATATACAAATTATGCCAATTTTTCACCAAAGCCATAACTTACTCAATTCTTCCAATCTTTAACATACAAGTTTATAATACATTTCCATCTTCCAAATTCATCAACATTACTCACAATTTACACCTTAACCATTTCATTTTCATAATACCATAAAATCATACTAAAACGACATAAGCTTCCACATTCCATTTCTATGTAAATTTACATTATTTTTCCTACACTTACATTGCGAGAATCACAACTATACCACTAACACATTAAACCACATTAATTCCTTTCCATTCCAATTTCATTGTATCACACGGCCACACCATATATTTCTAACTTCAACCAAATTCATTCACCTTTCGTTTACAATATAAAGGTCACAACGACGCAACTAACATATTAAACAAAATAAATTCAACATGTTTCTTTCTACCCTACACCATACGGCCATAGGCCACATTTTCATTCCACCAAGCAAACTTCCTTATTTTCATGCTTCCAACTCATCCACATATCTTACAACATAAACCAACCTCCAAAATGTAATTAGAGAGGATGAATTCTTACCTTTCTCTTCAAACTTCTTCAATGAAACAGCTTGTCAACTTGGAGAATTGAATGCTCTTTCTTCCAAACCAACTACACCAAGTTAAAAAGGGCACTTGATTTAGTGGGAAAATCACAAGATATCAATTTTTGGGCCAAGATTTTTGAGGGATGAACTTGGCTATGGTCAGCCGAATGGTTCTCCTCCTCCTCCTTCTTTTTTTTGTTTTTTGCTCTTCTTCTTTGTTTCTTGAATTTTCTTGAAACTTTGCTCCCTTTATAATTTAATTGAGCACATGCATAGCACATGATCATTTCATGGGTTTGGGCCAAGGCATGCATGGCCGGCCACCCATCCTAGTTGGGCTTCAATTTTCTATTTTTGTTTTGAGCCCAATTCGCCATAATTCTCGTTTTATAATTCCCGAAACCAATTTTCAAAATTCCAAATTTGCCCTTAGGCCTTCTCCGACATCTTTGCGCCAATATTTTTCCATAAACAACATAAATATGCCAATTAAGATCAAAATATTAACTTATGACGTACAAGTCACAATTGTTTCAAATTTTCCGAATAGGCGAAAATGCCGGATGTAACATCCTCCCCCCCTTTGGAACATTCGTCCTCGAATGTTAAATCAACCTCATGGTAGGTTGGGATAAGTCGGGGAGGTTCTTTTACTAACTACTTACTGGCACTTGATCAAAGTACTTGCAAGGGTTTTCATTTCCCCATTCCTTCTATCATCCTTCTCCGATATTACCATCTTATTAATCCAGCGGTCTGCACAGTCTTGACTGGAACATACGGCAAACAGAATCATTATCCGAACCAAAGGACCAAACGGATGTCAAACGGAATCTTTTCCAGGATCAGGAGGATAGAAATATAACAGACAGAATCATATTCCGATGCCATATCAAATGGGTTCATTATCAGAGTCAGATATTCTGAACCATATCGAATAGATTCATAGCCAGATTCAGGCGTGTAAAGGCATGTCAGACAGATTTATGATCAGAGTCAGACGTATAGAAACATATCGACGTAACGATAATCGAGTCAATCGTATTTAAATGTAGAAGAGACGGATTTGTAGTCAGAATCGGACGTACAGAGGTACATTAAACAGAAACGTGATCAGATTCAGAAGCATAAGGGTATAATAGACGGGATTTCACCAAAAGCAGGGGCACAGAGATACGGTATACAGAATCATGATTAGAATCAAACTACCTTTCACTATACTTCAGAGACTTGCAGAAATTTCCTTGCCCCGTTTCAGTACTTACTCTATTCGGAGTCTTGTCGTAAGGGTGCCGTTGCCACATATCTATTTCCAGTCTCTCCACGTATTCCAATTTCCTTTAGGTTACCCCTACGTTTCTAATTGTCTCTTATAGAAGTATTTGCGAAGGTTAGGTATACTTCCCAGGGGGGTCACCCATCCCAAAATTACTCTAGCCTTAGCACGCTTAACTTCAAATCCTTCACGCATTTTGGTACATTAACGCTAATATAATTGCGTCATCTGCCCCACACGACCTTCGTCACATAATTTAGGGCAGGTCGGGCCTTAATAAAGTTTTCAGAAAAAATTTCGTAGCGGGTCCCACCCCGGTCTAGACTATACAGTTATCATATTGCCCTCCTGGATCCTTAATGTCCATTTCCGTCCGTACATATATACATATAGCTGTCTCGTATGATTTTTGTAATTTGAGACTAGCACCCTTAAAAGAAAATCACACGACATAATGAAATATAGATCAATCAATGCACGTACTTTTCAAGTAAAGATCAATAATATACCCGGATCCGCATCCGGGGACGCTCCCGGTCCCGCCGGCTGGTCAAAGCATATACGCGGTTCGAAGGACCGCTAGAACTGGGTGCTCCGCTCCGACCTCTGCCGCGCCTCCCCGGTGCCGGCATATCTCGCCCCGGAGGGCGCATGGCTACTGAAGGAGAAAACGAGCCGGCATCTGACCGAGTAGGCTGGGCTGAACCTGAACCGCCTCTGTATGGACACTCCCTCATAATGTGGCCCTGACGGCCGCACGAAAAACAAGCGCCGGTGGCAAGACGGCACTCTCCCGGATGATGCCTGCCGCACTGAGGGCACTGGGGCAAAGATAACCTCGACTGACTGAACCCCGTACTCCGCTGCGAGTCCAAGGCCCTAGAACTCTGGCCTACTCCAGACGGACCTGCGCCATCAAAATGTCTACCAACGAACTGTGTACCGCGGTCCGACGGAGGAAGAAATCTACCAGACTGCCGCTGAGACCGTCCGCCTCTGGGATCCCCAGAATACCCCTCAGATCTGGCCCTCTTGGGCCGTCTCCTGTCATACTCCCTACCGGACTGATCCTCCTTATGGCGATCCTCCACGCCCTGCGCGTAGGCCTGTAGCCGGGCAATGTCCATACCAGTCTGTGCCGCCATCGCCATACAACAACAACCAGATAGGGGTCCAATCCCATAACATATCGATGCATCCTATCCTCCATATCAGCTACAATCGTCGGCGCATAGCGGGCCAGAGAGTCGAACTCCAAATTATACTCGCGAATACTCCTGCCCCTCTGCTTTAGCTGCAAAAACCGATCAACTCTCGCCCGCCGCAGCTCCGGTGGTAAAAAGTGGCGGAGGAAGGCAGCCGTAAACTCGTCCCAAGTAGCTGGGGGGAGCACCCTCACCTCGGGACAGCTCCCAGGACTCGTACCAATGGGCCGCAACATCATGTAACCGGTGCGAGGCTAACTCGACGGACTCGGTCTCTGAAGCCCTGACCAGTCCCAATACACGCCTCATCCCCCGAATGAAATCATGAGGGTCCTCGTCGGGCTTAGACCCGAAAAACTCCGGGGGACCACATGTCAGGAACTCGCGAACCCTCAGGCTATCACGCCTGCCATCATCATCACCACCTCGCTGCCCGCGTCCGCGAGCCTGCCCAGCCACTATCGTCGTCGCCGTATCGCTCCCTCAACGTCCGTCCTCCGCCCCGAGCTGAGGAGCGGGCGCTGGAGCGGCTGAGGGGCCTGCTCTAGCCTCATCTGGTGGCGGAGTAGCGGAACCCTCCGACCGAAGTACAATACCGGGCGTAGTCCGAGTACGAGCTCGGGTATCTCTCTGCGCCCGACTAGTCTCATCTGCCTTCGCCTTGCCCTTCTGGGCAGCTGTCGTCTTCTTCGGAGGCATCTCTGAAAACATAACATTTCGTCAGAAGGGAAAATATCCTGATAACACAGCTCTAACGCACGATCTAAGATCCAAAGAAAGGGTAACATAACATCCTAGATGTCCTGTAGCCTCCTGTTTATAGATGTGGTGCACAACACACCGATAAACAAGACTCTACTAGACACGGCCCGTAGACATTCCGAGGATGCATCGCTCGATACCACTTTTGTCACGACCCAGCCCCGTAGGTCGTGACTAGTGCCCGACCTGGGCACCCGTACGCATCAAAAGCCCAAAAGTAGTAACTCAAACATTTAGAAAAATTTGGGCGAGTTTCCTCCGTTTTTCTTACTAACCAAAAATTAACCCGCATTCGTAAAATACCAAAGAAAGGCCACACGGGGCCAACATATTTATATACACATGTAAAGGCGAGCCGCAAGGCCGCCGCGGTAGATAACCGCCCAAACACATAATACATACACAAACTCTACGACAGGACCATAACCCACTCTTTATGTCTACGTGCCTCTAACATACAGAACAGAATCAGAAGACGGGACAGGGCCCCGCCGTACCCAATAAGCATATGTACAAAGCAAACGAACAACAGAAGACATATACCAAAAATATCAGCTCCGGGTCAAATGGAGCACTCTCCAATAGCAGAACCGGTATCCTAAGCTGGTGGTGTATCTCGCAGTGCGTACGTACCGTGGGCATGTAACACAGCCCCCGAAGAACAGGGGGTCAGTACGGAAATGTACCGAGTATGTAAAGCGGAATAGTAAGAAGCATAATCATAATCAGGGACATGAGTACTGAAATATAACAGGCTGAGCTATAGCCAGAATCTGAAATACAAAGGCGATACCTCATCCGAGACCTCAGGAGACATAATGCCAAAAATAAGTAATGCATAACGAATCATGTAATGTCATATGAGCATATGTCGTGTCCGGCCCTTTGATAAGGGACTCGGTAGATGAAATCATACATAACATCATCTTATGCCAAGTATGCACATAACGTGTCCGGCCCTTTATTAAGGGACTCGGTAATATAGGATCATGCATGTCGACTCATATATATATATCATGTATACATAACGTGTCCCGCCCCGCATCGCGGGTCTCGGTGGATAATAATCATGTGCCATCCCGGCCGCCATCCCCGTATCATCACATCACAATCGTACAAATAACGTGTCCCGCCCGCAAATACGAGGGACTCGGTGAATAGTGCACGTAAAACCGCACGAGAACATATCCCGGCCCGGCTCGGTGAATAGACATATCATAACTTGCACGAACAGTAGTAATGCGTAAACATATGCATATAAGTCCAGACTCAATAAACAAATCACATAAACAGTCATAATACGTACCTTTCGAATGCCATGACGGATTATGTCAAATCAGAGTTTTTGAGGCTATTCGGACGTAGCAAATATATCATGGGGCTTACAAGAGATTCAGGATGGTCGTTCTTAAGCAAACGGAACAAAACAGATGACATATCGCTTCAAGAAAATCGGACGATAATCGTATATGTATATGTATGCTCTTTTGGGGACGGCACGATTACTTACTTCAAATCATGTTTCTAGAATCATAACACATGTCAAAGCATATTATGGATTCATCATATTCATCGTTCGACACGGTACCATAATCAAAAGATTTCTTTAACATTATACAGAAATAAGTCAATTAAAATCATAGTAAGAGGTCTCGGATTTGGGGGCCCACCTCGGGTCAAGTCGAGGCGGCGGACATAAATTATGGATCATAGACTTTATGAAATCATTTATGAGCGTTAGGAACAATCCGGGTCCATTAGGGAAGGTTTCATGCATACAAACCATTTCGACGATAATTTGTGAAGGAACAGGTTCAATTGTACTGAACAATTTGACGCTATTTTCAATCTTATATTATGAGACGCAGGAGCACAATCAAGGCCCGCTTTCAAGCCTAGTATGCTCAGAACATGCCAAGAAAGAATAGGGAAGGCCCCACATACCTTCGTTATGCCTTACGCTCGTCAAATCTTGATTCCCGTTTCGCCGAAAATCGCAAATGGTCATCTTTACCGCTTACTATTCATGCAAGTTTAACATTACGACTTCGGTTAAGTATTTGGCTACCGAAATTTCAAAGACTTCCCCTATAAATATGACACCCCCGAGATTCAACTCGGCTCAACACAACCAACAACAACCCAACAAAAACATCAAGAACATCAACAACCACAACTTAATACAATAGAGCCTATTTAGTCATTTTTCCAACATAATGATATAACCCTCATTCCAACTTCGCGTTTCCAACTCAATTCCAATATTTTCACATTCATTACTCATCAAGTTCATTACAATACCATTCGGAGACATACCATAACATTTCTACAATATATATACAAGATATACAAATTATGCCAATTTTTCACCAAAGCCATAACTTACTCAATTCTTCCAATCTTTAACATACAAGTTTATAATACATTTCCATCTTCCAAATTCATCAACATTACTCACAATTTACACCTTAACCATTTCATTTTCATAATACCATAAAATCATACTAAAACGACATAAGCTTCCACATTCCATTTCTATGTAAATTTACATTATTTTTCCTACACTTACATTGCGAGAATCACAACTATACCACTAACACATTAAACCACATTAATTCCTTTCCATTCCAATTTCATTGTATCACACGGCCACACCATATATTTCTAACTTCAACCAAATTCATTCACCTTTCGTTTACAATATAAAGGTCACAACGACGCAACTAACATATTAAACAAAATAAATTCAACATGTTTCTTTCACACACTACACCATACGGCCATAGGCCACATTTTCATTCCACCAAGCACACACTTCCTTATTTTCATGCTTCCAACTCATCCACATATCTTACAACATAAACCAACCTCCAAAATGTAATTAGAGAGGATGAATTCTTACCTTTCTCTTCAAACTTCTTCAATGAAACGCAGACTTGTCAACTTGGAGAATTGAATGCTCTTTCTTCCAAACCAACTACACCAAGTTAAAAAGGGCACTTGATTTAGTGGGAAAATCACAAGATATCAATTTTTGGGCCAAGATTTTTGAGGGATGAACTTGGCTATGGTCAGCCGAATGGTTCTCCTCCTCCTCCTTTGTATTTTTTTTTTTTTTTTGCTCTTCTTCTTTGTTTCTTGAATTTTCTTGAAACTTTGCTCCCTTTATAATTTAATTGAGCACATGCATAGCACATGATCATTTCATGGGTTTGGGCCAAGGCATGCATGGCCGGCCACCCATCCTAGTTGGGCTTCAATTTTTCTATTTTTGTTTTGAGCCCAATTCGCCATAATTCTCGTTTTATAATTCCCGAAACCAATTTTCAAAATTCCAAATTTGCCCTAGGCCTTCTCCGACATCCTTTGCGCCAATATTTTTCCATAAACAACATAAATATGCCAATTAAGATCAAAATATTAACTTATAACGTACAAGTCACAATTGTATCCATGCGTTAGGGCTTGTATGAGCGCATCCATCCTTCCTGGCGCTCAATATTCTCTTAAACTCTTTCTTCCCCCTCCCCATTCTCTAAAAATAAGGCGCGCAAGTGTAAACCTTTTAATACCCATAACTTCCTGCTCCGTTATCCATTTTATACGATTCTTTTTTTGATCTTGAATTTTTTTCTGAGATCCAGCTTATTTTTTGAAAAAATATATATTAAACAGACGAAAATGAGCATATTCCGGATAAAAGAAGGGACACAACACGAGGACTTCCCAGGGGGTCACCCATCCTAGTACTACTCTCGCTGAAGCGCACTTAATTTTGGAGTTCTGATGGGATCCGATGGGTGAGTGTTGGTATGACCGCATCCATCTGTTTTAGCGCTCAAAATTCTCTTAAACCCTTTCCTCCCCCTCCTCCTTCTCTAAAATTAAGGCGCGCATGTGCAAACCTTTAAAGACGCGTAACTTCGCGCTCCGTTATATGTTTTGGGCGACTCTTTTTTTGGTCTTGTGTATTTTTTCGAGATCTAGCTTATTTTCTTGAAAAAGATATATTAAACTGAAGTAAATGAGCTTAGTTCGGACATCACGTGGGATGCAACACGAGGACTTCTCAGGGGGTCAACCATCCTAGTACTACTCTCGCCCAAGCAAGCTTAACTTCAGATTTCTGATGGGATCCGATGCGTTAGAGCCAGTATGATCGCAACCATCCGTTCTAGTGCTTAATTTTCTCTTTAACCCTTTGCTCCCCCTCCCCCTCCCTCTTCTCTAAAAATAAGGCGCGTAACTGCAAACCTTTAAATACGCATAACTTCGCGCTCTGTTATCCGTTCTATGTGATTTTTTTTTTTTGATATTGAGTATTTTCCCGAGATCTAGCGTATTTTAAAAAAATATATATATTAAACAGTCAAAAATGAGTGTAGTTTGGGCAAAAGGAGGGATACAACACGAAGACTTCCCAAGGGGTCACCCATCCTAGTACTGCTCTTGCCCAAGCACGCTCAACTTCGGAGTTCCGGGGGGATCCCGTGCGTTACGGCTGGTATGAGCGCATCCATCCATCCTAGCGCTCAACATTCTCTTAAACCCTTTCTCCCCCCCCCCCCCCTCTAAAAATAAGGCGTGTAAGTGCAAACCTTTAAATACGCGTAACTTCACGCTCCGTTATCTGTTTTATGCGATTTTTTTTTATCTTTAGTATTTCTCAGAGATTAAGCTTATATTTTTTTAAAAAATATGCTAAACAAATGAACATGAACATTTTCCAGACAAAAGGAGGGATGCAACACGATGACTTCCCCGGGGGTCATTCATCCTAGTACTACCCTCGCCCAAGCACGCTACACTTCGTAGTTCTAATGGGATCCGGTGCATTAGTGCTGGTATGATCGCATCCATCAGTCCTTGCACTCAAAATTCTCTTAAACCCTTTCTTCCCACTCCCCCTCCCCTTTCTCGAAAAATAAGGCGCGTAAGTGAAAAACTTTAAATACGCGTAACTTCACGCTCAGTTATCTATTTTATGCAATTCTTGTTTTGATCATGAGTATTTCTCCGAGATCTAGCTTATTTTTTGAAGAAAAAAATGTTAAACAGACAAAAATGAGTGTAGTCTGGACAAAAGGAGGGATGCTACACGAGGTCTTCCCAGGGGATCACCCATCCTATTACTACTCTCCCCTAAGCGTGCTTAATTTCGGAGTTCTGATAGGATCTGGTGTGTTAGTGATGGTATGATTGCATCCATCAGTCGTAGCGCTCTTAAACCCTTTCCTCCCTCTTCTCCTTCTCTAAAAATAATGCGCGTTAGTGGAAACCATTAAATACGCGAACTTCGCGCGCGCATCCTATTACTACTCTCGACCAAGAATGCTTGACTTCAAAGTTCTGATGGGATTCGGTGTGTTAGTGCTCGTGTGATCGCATCCATCAGTTCTAGCGCTCAAAATTCTCTCAAACCCTTTCCTCCCCCTCCCCCTTCTCGAAAAATAAGGCGTGTAAGTGCAAACCTTTAAATACGTGTAACTTCACGCTTCGTTATCAGTTTTGTGCGATTCTTTTTTTGATCTTGAGTATTTCTTCGAGATCTAGCTTATTTTAAAAAAAATATATATATTAAACAGACGAAAAAGAGCGTAGTCCGGACAAATGGAGGGAAGCAACACGAGGACTAGTAAAGGGGTCACCCATCCTAATACTACTCTAGCCCACGCATGCTTAGCTTCAGAGTTCTGATGGGATCCAGTGCGTTAGTGCTGGTATGATCACATCCATCCATCCTAGCACTCAATTTTCTGTTAAAACCCTTTCTTCCCTGTCCCCCTTCTTTAAAAATAAGGTGCGTAAGTGCAAACATTTAAATACTCAAAACTTCGCGCTCCGTTATTCGTTTTAAACGATTCGTTTTTTGGTCTTGAGTATTTTTCCTCGATTTACCTTATTTTAAAAAATATATATATATTTAACAGACGAAAATAAGCGTAGTCCGGACAAAAGGTGGGATGCAACCGGATGACTTCCCTGGGGGTCACCCATCCTAGTGCTACTCTCGCCCAAGCACGCTTAGCTTCGGAGTTCTGATGGGATCCGATGCGTTAGTGCTGGTATGATCGCATCCATCAGTCCTAGCGCTCAATTTTCCTTAAAACCCTTTCTTCCCGGCCCCCTTTCTCTAAAAATAAGGCGCGTAAGTACAAACCTTTAAATACACGTAACATCGAGCCCCGTTATCCGTTTCATACAATACTGTTTTTGATCTTGAGTATTTTTTCGAGATTTAGCTTATTTTTTTTTTAAAAAATACCAAACACACGAAAATGAGCATTGTCCGAACAAAAGGAGGGATGCAACAAGATGACTTCCCCGGGGGGTCACCCATCCTAGTACTACTCTCGCCCAAGCATGCTTAACTTCGGAGTTCTGATGGGATCTGATGTGTTAGTGTTGGTATGATCGTATCCATCATTCCTTGCGCTCAAAATTCTCTTAAACCCTTTCCTACCCCTCCCCATTTTCGAAAAATAAGGAGTGTAAGTGAAATCCTTTAAATACGCGTAACTTCACGCTACGTTATCTATTTTATGCCATTCTTTTTTTTTTTATCATGAGTATTTTTCTGAGATCTAGATTATTTTTTCAAAAAAAATACATCAAACAGATGAAAATCAGCGTAGTCCGGACAAATGGAAGAAAGTCACAAGAGGACTTCTCAGGGGGTCACCCAACTTAGTGCTACTCTCGCCCAAGCATGCCTAACTTCAGAGTTCTGATGGGATCCTATGCGTCAGTGCTGGTATGATCGCATCCGACCGTCCTAGCGCTCAATTTTCTTATAAAACCTTTTCTCCCCCTCCCCGTTCTCGAAAAATAAGGCGCGTAGGTGCAAACCTTTAATTTCGCATTACTTCGCGCTCCGTTTTCGGTTTTATGCGATTCTTTTTTTGATCTTGAGTATTTCTCAGAGATCTAGCTTATTTTTCAAAAAAAAAATATATATTAAACAGACAAACATAAGCGTAGTCCTGACAAAAGGAGGGATCTAACACGAGGACTTCTCGGGGGTCACCCATCCTGGTTCTACTCTCGCCCAAGCATGCTTATCTACCGAGTTCTGATGGGATCCAGAGCGTTAGTGCTGGTATGATCACATCCATCAGTCCTAGCGCTCAATTTTCTCTTAAACCCTTTCTTCCCCGTCCCCCTTCTCTAAAAATAAGGCGCGTAAGTGCAAACCTTTAAATACGCATAACTTCGCGCTCCGTTATCCGTTACATACAAAACTTTTTTTGATCTTGAATATTTTTTCGAGATTAAGCTTAAAGTTTTTAGAAAATATACTAAACAGATGAAATGAAAATTGTCCGGACAAAAGGAGGGATGCAACACGATGACGTCCCAGGGGGTCACCCATCCTAGTACTACTCTCGCCCAAGTACGCTTCAATTCGGAGTTCTGATGGGATCCGGTGCGTTAGTGCTGGTATGATCGCATCCATCAGTCCTTGATCTCAAAATTCTCTTAAACCCTTTCTTCCCTCTCCCCCTTCTCGAAAAATAAGGTGCATAAGTGAAAACCTTTAAATACACGTAACTTCACTCTCCGTTATCTGTTTTATACGATTCTTTTTTTGATCATGAGTATTTCGAAAAAAATATATTAAACAGACAAAAATAAGCATAGTCCGGACAAAAGGAGGGATACAACACGAGGACTTCCCTGGGGGTCACCCATCCTATTACTACTCTCCCTGAAGCGTGCTTAATTTTGGATTTTCTGATGGGATCTTGTCTGTTAGTGATGGTATGATCGCATCCATCAATCGTAGCGCTCTTAAACCCTTTCCTCCCTCTTCCCCTTCTCTAAAAATAATGCACGTAAATGGAAACCATTAAATACCCGTAACTTCGCCCTCCGTTATCACTTTTATGCGATTTTTTTTTTTGATTTTGAATATTTTTTGAAAATATAGTTTATTTTTTGGAAAAAAATATATTAAATAGACAAAAATTAGCATAGTCCAAAGAAAAAGAGGGATGCAACATGAGGACTTCCAGGGGTTCACCCATCCTATTACTACTCTCGACCAAGCACGCTTAACTTCAGAGTTTTGATGGGATTCGGTGTGTTAGTGCTGGTATGATCGCATCCATCGGTCCTTGCGTTCAAAATTCTCTTAAACCCTTTCCTCCCCCTTCCCCTTCTCGAAAAATAAGGCGTGCAAGTGCAAACCTTTAAATACGCTTAACTTCATGTTCCCTTATCTGTTTTATGCGATTCTTTTTTTGATCTTGAGTATTTCTTTGAGATCTAGCTTATTTTTTGAAAAAAAAAAATATATATATTAAACAGATGAAAAGGAACGTAGTCCTAAAAAATGGAGGGAAGCAACACGAGGACTTCTCAGGGGGTCACCCATCTTAGCTTCAGAGTTCTGATGGAATCCAGTGCGTTAGTACTGGTATGATCACATCCATCTATCCTAGCTCTCAATTTTCTCTTAAACCCTTTCCTCCCCCTCCCCCTGCTCAAAATATAAGGATCGTAAGTGCAAACCTTTAAATTCGCATTACTTCGCGCTTTGTTCTCCGTTTTATGCGATTCTTTTTTTTATCTTGAGTATTTCTTTGCGATCAAACGTATTTTTTGAAAAAATCAAACGTATTATACGATTCTTTTTCTGATCTTGAGTATGTATTTGAGATTTAGCTTGTTTTTTAAAAAATTATATACTAAACAGACGAAAATAAGCGTAGTTCAGACAAAAGGAGGGATGCAACACGATGACTTCCCGAGGGATCACCCATCTTAGTATTACTCTCGCCCAAGCACGCTTAACATCAGAGTTTTGATGGGATCAGGTGCGTTAGTGCTGCTATGATCGCATCCATCAGTCGTAGCATTCAAAAGTCTCTTAAACCTTTTCATCCCCCTCCCTCTGCTCGAAAAATGATGCGCGTAAGTGCAAACCTTTAAATACGCGTAACTTCACGCCCCGTTATCTGTTTTATGCGATTCTTTTTTTGATCTTGAGTATTTCTCAGAGATCTAGCTTATTTTTTGAAAAAAATAAATATATTAGATAGACAAACATGAGCGTAGTCCGGACAAAAGGAGGCATGCAACACGAGGACTTCTCGGGGGGTCACCCATCCTATTACTACTCTCGCCCAATCGTGCTTATCTTCGGAGTTCGGATGGGATCCAGAGCGCTAGTGCTGGTATGATCGCATCCATCAGTCCTAGCACTCAATTTTCTCTTAAACCCTTTCTTCCCCGAACCCCCTTCTCTAAAAATAAGGCGCGTTTGTGCAATCCTTTAAATACGCATAACTTCGCGCTCCGTTATTCGTTACATACAATTCTTTTTTTGATCTTGAGTATTTTTTTGAGATTAAGCTCATATTTTAAAAAAAAATACTAAACAGATGAAAATGAACATTGTCCAGACAAAAGGAGGGTGCAACACGATGACTTCCCGGGGGGTAACCCATCCTAGTAACTACTCTCGCCCAAGCGTGCTTATCTTCGGAGTTCGGATGGGATCCAGAGCGTTAGTGCTGGTATGATTGCATCCATCAGTCCTTGCGCTCAAAATTCTCTTAAACCCTTTCCTCTCCCTCCCCCTCCCCCTCCCCCTCCCCCTCCTCGAAAAATAAGGTGCGTAAGGGAAAAACTTTAAATACGCGTAACTTCACGCTCCGTTATCTGTTTTATGCGATTCATTTTTTGATCATGAGTATTTCTCCGAGATCTAGCATATTTTTCGAAAAAAATATATTAAACAGACAAAAATGAGCGTAGTTCGCACAAAAGAAGGGATGCAACACGAGGACTTCCAAGGGGGTCACACATCCTATTACTGCTCTCCCCCAAGCGTGCTTTATTTCGGAGTTCTGATGGGATCTGGTGTGTTAGTGATGGTATGATTGCATCCATCTGTCATAGCAATCTTAAACCCTTTCCTCCCTCTTCCCCTTCTCTAAAAATAATGTGCGTACGTGAAAACCATTAAATACACGTAACTTCGCACTTTGTAATTTGTTTTATGCGATTCTTTTTTTGATTTTGAGTATTTTTCGAAAATATAGCTTATTTTTAAAAAAAAAAATATATTAAACAGGCGAAAATGAGCATAGTCCGGAGAAAAAGAAGGATGCAACAAGAGGACTTCCAGGGGGGTCACCCATCCTATTACTACTCTCGACCAAGCACGCTTAACTTCAGAGTTCTAATGGGATTCGGTGTGTTAATGCTGGTATGATCGCATCCATCATTCCAAGCGCTCAAAATTCTCTTAAACCCTTTCCTCCCCCTCCCCCTTCTCAAAAAATAAGGCGTGTTAGTGCAAACCTTTAAATACGCGTCACTTCACGCTCCGTTATCAGTTTTATGCAATTCTTTTATTGATCTTGAGTATTTCATCGAGATCTTGCTTATTTTTTGAAAAAA
Organism: Lycium ferocissimum; assembly: GCF_029784015.1. Taxonomy (NCBI): domain Eukaryota; kingdom Viridiplantae; phylum Streptophyta; class Magnoliopsida; order Solanales; family Solanaceae; genus Lycium; species Lycium ferocissimum. The sequence goes on from NC_081349.1 coordinate 68,239,959, forward strand.
AAAATATATTAAACAGACGAAAAGGAGCGTAGTCCGGACAAATGGAGGGAAGCAATATGAGGACTTCTCAGGGGGGCACCCATCCTAGTACTACTCTAGCCCAAGCATGCTTAGATTCAGAGTTCTGATGGAATCCAGTGCGTTAGTGTTGGTATGATCACATCCGTCCGTCCTAGCTCTCAATTTTCTCTTAAACCCTTTCCTCCCTCTCCCCCTACTCAAAATATAAGGAGCGTAAGTGTGAATCTTTAAATACGCAAAACTTCGCGCTCCGTTATCCGTTTTAAACGATTCTTTTTTTGTCTTGAGTATTTTTTCGGGATTTAGCTTTTTTTTTTTAAAAAAAATATATATTAAACAGATGAAAATGAGCGTAGTCCAGACAAAAGGGGGGATGCAACAGGACAACGTCCCGAGGGGTCACCCATCCTAGTGCTACTCTCGCCCAAGCACGCTTAACTTCGGAGTTCTGATGGGATCTGGTGCGTTAGTGCTGGTATGATTGCATCCATCAGTCCTAGCGCTCAATTTTCCGTAAAACCCTTACTTCCCTGCCCCCCTTCTCTAAAAATAAGGCGCGTAAGTGCAAACCGTTAAATACGCATAACTTTGCGCTCTGTTATCGTTTCATACAATTCTTTTTTTTTATCTAGAGTATTTTTTTGAGATTTAGCTTATTTTGAAAAAAAAAAATATACCAAATAGACGAAAATAAGCATTGTCCGGACAAAAGGAGGGATGCAACACGATGACTTCCCGGGGGGTCACCTTTCCTAGTACTACTCTCGCCCAAGCACGCTTAACTTCGGAGTTCTGATGGGATCCGGTGCGTTAGTGCTGGTATGATCGCATCCATCAGTCCTTGCGCTCAAAATTCTCTTAAACCCTTTCCTCCCCCTCCCCCTTCTCGAAAAATAAGGCGCGTAAGTGAAAACCTTTAAATACGCGAAACTTCACGCTCCGTAATCCGTTTTATGCTCTTCTTTTTTTTATCATGAGTATTTCTCCGAGATCTAGCTTATTTTTAGAAAAATAATATATTACACGGATGAAAATGATCGTAGTCCGGACAAAAGGAGGGATGCAACACGAGGATTTCCCAGGGGGGCAACCATCCTATTACTACTCTCGCCCAAGCGTTCTTAATTTCGGAGTTCTGATGGGATCTGTGCGTTAGTGCTGGTATGATCGCATTCATCAGTTGTAGCGCTTTGAATTCTCTTAAACCCTTTCCTCCCTCTCCCCCTTCTCTAAAAATAATGCGCGTACGTGGAGACCATTGAATACGCGTAACTTCGCACTCCGTTATCTGTTTTATGCGATTATTTTTTTATTTTGAGTATTTTTCGGAAATCTAGGCCATTTTTTGAAAAAAAATATTAAACAGACGAAAATGAGCATATTCCGGACAAAAAAGGGGATGCAACACGAGGACTTCAAAGGGGGTCACCCATCCTATTACTACTCTAGCCCAAGCACGCTTAACTTCGGAGTTCTGATGGGATTCGGTGCGTTTGTGATGGTATGACCGCATCCATCCGTCCTTGTGCTCAAAATTCTCTTAAACCCTTTCCTCCCTTTACCCCTTCTCGAAAAATAAGGCGCGTAAGTGAAAACCTTTAAATACGCGTAACTTCACGCTCCGTTATCTGTTTTATGCGATTCTTTTTATGATCTTGAGCATTTCTCCGAGATCTCATTTATTTTTTGAAAGACAATATATTAAAAAGACGAAAATAAGCGAAGTCCAGACAAAAGGAGGGATTCAACACGATGACTTCCCAGGGGGTCACCCACCCTATTACTACTCTCACCCAAGTGTGCTTAATTTAGGAGTTCTGATGGGATCTGGGGCGCTAGTGCTGGTATGATCGCATCTATCAGTCATAGAGCTCTAAATTCTCTTAAACCCGTTCCTCCCTCTTCCCCTTAAAATATTGCGTGAAAGTGGAAACCTTTAAATACGCGTAACTTCGCGCTTTGTTATCCATCTTATGCGATTCTTTTTTTGATTTTGAGTATTTTTTAGAAATCTAGCTTATTTTTTTAAAAAAATATATATTAAATAGATGAAAATGAGAGTAGTCCAGACAAATAGAGGGAAGCAACATGTTACACCCCGAAAAATTTTGCGCTACCTAGACTGTAAACAGCTTAGTGTGAGCCCAAACAAGAGTAAATTCGTGCGAGGATTAAGGAGAAAGGTTATACTATAAGAGTGAATAATGGCATATGTATGACATGTGGAGACCATATGGAGTGAATCGGTGCATATGTCATTTGCCGAAAAGCCCTCGTTGCTGTAAGCCAAGTGAGGTCCACACGCCGGAGTTTCATGAAGGACATGTGAAGAGACATATGAGTAGTATATGGAAATATGGGCATAAGCCCTCCAAAAGGATGATTTAAGGAAACATTTTTGGATGATCTAACTTGGAGGGGCCAAAACGACATTATAAGTTTGGAATTTGGAAAACCACCAAGAATTAAAGTTGTAGATAATTGAAATATCTTTCCAACCATAGGTTATGGGCCCTCACACGATATCAGGATCAAGAGTTGTGACCTTTTTACTGAACGAACGCGCAGGCAGAAAATTTAAGCCTGCGCGAACGCGGCAGAAGGCACCGCGATCGCGCTGAACGATTTTTGAGGCGGTGCAGGAAGATTCTGGAGCTCTATTTAAAGGGGCTAACCCCTAATTTTCTTAACCAAACACCCTAAAAACCTCTCCAAAATTCTGGAGAGTTCTCCCCAACTCCCCAAGCCAAATTTTAGCCTAAAACCAGGTATAATTCCTAAATCCCGGTCCAGACGGCGTATAGTTGCAACAACTAAATTGTATAGGAATGCGTTGTGGCTTAAGTACATGGTAGAGGACTGAAGATATTGTAGTATTACCAAGGGAAAGGTATGAATCTCTTTCTATTTGTGTTAATATCGGTTTATTTACGAAGAAAGCGTGGTTAAATAATCGTACACTGAGTTGATTAGTTATGAAAGTTGGAAAATAGCGTGTGGGCTATTCTATGGAATGCTTTGGAGTTGGAAATATTATGGCTAATGTTGGTATTGTTGTGATTGTTGTTGGTTGTTGAATTTAGAATTCGGGCTAGGCATATAAACAGGGGAGATCTTTGCCCGATTTTCGGCAGAATATAGAATAGTATGATTTGAAACTTGGAATAAGTGTGCGATAAAGAGGCTAACGTTAGTGTAAATCCTCTTAAATGTAGACTGGCGAGCTCGGATAAATAAGCGTAGCTACTAGGAGGTTGAACAGGTATGTTAAGGCTCGCTCGTCCCTTTCTTTCAAAGGCATGATTCCTATGTTACGATTTCATAAATGCTTCCATAACTTCGTTGTTTTCAAAAGTTAGAAGTCTATGATTACAAGGCATGATTTCTTTTCCCGATAACCCATAAATGCTTTTCAAAATATCCGTATTTTTCCAAAACAGAGGTTTATGACTCCGTAAGCTTTTATGACAACAACGATGGATATGTTTTATAATGAAAATGATGAGGTCAAAGATGAGAATATTTTTCTATGATGAGAATGATTTCATGTTTAAAGGTACCAGGTTATGATTTCAATGACGATATAAGAATGTTGAGCTATTTCTTGATTTCTCAATTTTATTCATGGATGATGACTATTTTTAAAGATTCCAAAGTATATGAGTTGATGCCTTATGAGATTATTAAGCCATTCCATGAATCCCTTAACTGTACTTATTGTTGATGGTCTCACCTCATGTTACTCGTTCCTTCGAGGTGAGATATAGCGATGATAACGATTCTATTTCCAGTGCTACCTAAGTTCATCATTCTCGAGACCCCCGTGACATCGTTGATTTCATATTGCGATGGTTGATCCTTCAAGGATTGATATGATGATAACGGTAATGCTAATGATGATGTTGATTTCATTTATGTATTTTTATGTATATGTATGTATGTATGTATGTATGTATGTATGTATGCATTGCATCCCACTGATCAGTTAGGCATAACACCGAGCCTACGTGGCCGGGTAAGATAGCACCGAGTCCCGAAAGGACAAGGTAAGATGATATCGAGTCCCGAAAGGGCCGGGTAAGATGATACCGAGTCCCTAAAGGGCCGGGTAAGATGATACCGAGCCTACATGGCCGGGTAAGATAACACCATATATGATGGTATATGTATATAAATATACGTATCTATATATATATTACCGCGCCTTAACGACCGGATGAGATATTATATATGTATGGATATGTATGGAAAAATTCTTAAAACGCTAAGCATGCATGACATTCTGTTATAGCCCGTATATTGTACGTCTGGAAATTTCGAGGTCGTCGTGTAAAGTTAAGGGCGAGACCCTTCTCAAAAATTATTTTAATGGACGAGTTGTTATAAATATTATTTATGACTATTATTAGTATGGAAATATTGCGGAAAGGCTAAGGGTAAAATGGGAATTTATGATGTTCTAGAAAAATTCATGGAATGGCCATGTTGGCCGAAAATGTAGCATATGTAGGTGTATGCTCACATTTTTTTTATGAGGGCTAAAGTGTACATAGGAAGACAATTAAGTCTTCTTTGTTATTTCAAGAAATTTCTAGAAAAATGAAATGAAAAATATGACAAAAAAATAAGTCATCTTTGCCATGGAAATAAAGAAAATTCTAGAAAATAAAAGGAAGGGAAAAGAAAATAAAAATCTAGAGAGGGGGCATGTGCCCCTCACATGCATGCAATTATATATATATATATATATATAAGAAAGGGGTGGTCATATTTTAACAAGGAGAGAAAGAAAGAAAGAAAAAGAAAAGAGAGAGGGAGGGAGTTTCGGCCATGGCTAGCAAAATCTAGCCATGGAAAATTGATGAGAAAAAATTATTCCCTCCTAATATTCTAGCTCATTTGGAGGTCCTCTACAACATGGAGTGGTTGTGGGAGTAAGAAAAGCATTGGTTATGTAAGTTGGAAACTCTAGCCAAGTGAGAAGACAAGTGGAGAAAGGTAAGATTCCATCTTCTTTTATATGTTGTGAATGGTTATGCATGTTGTAGTATGTAGAAATAGATGAAAAATTCATGAAAACTTGTTGGTAGTTGTTGTGGCCGAAAATGATGGAAGGTTGACAAGTTATGGTGAATTAATTCTAGTTAATATTTTAGTTGTTGTGTTGCGGAATCCATGATGAAAAATGAAGGTTTGATGGCTTAAAATGAAGTTGTAGTCGTTATCGAAATATTAGAATAGTTAATGTGATATTGGCTTGAATTCTTACATTGCATGGAAAATGTTGTTAATGTAAATTGATATTATTGGATATTTTAGTTGTGGTCGTTATGAATTATGTGATGTAGAATAGAGGTTTAGTAGCTTGAGATGAATTGGAGTGTTTGTGCATCATCAAAGAAGTTAGTATGATGTTAGTGTGGTTCTTATATTTGTAAGAATAAATTTACCAATGTATGGATTGTTGATATAACTCATAAATTTGGAAGGAAGTAATGCGTTGTTGACTTTGGTGGTGTTGTGAGATTTCGGGTGGAAGTACGTATTAATTGGGTTGCTGGAATATTTTGTGAATTGAATTGAATTGAATTGAATCGAATTGAATATTGAAGTGTTGCTAGAATAATTGCTAGCATTCTTGGTTTGGCCGAGTTCCATTCTCGGGTTTGTTGTTGATGATTTGGGCCGAGTTAGATTCTCGGGGATGGTGTATTTACGGGGGAGATGCCGAAATTTGGCAGATCATAAGTGAATTTATTTGAAAAATCAAGACAAGTGTGCTTAGTAATGAATCAAATGGTTGCATCAATTTTCTTGAATGTAGAATAGCGGTAGCGAGCTTGGACAATTAAGCGTAGCTAGTTGGTCGTGAGACAATTATGTTAAGGCTCGTCCCTTTTCCTTCTATGGCATGAATCATACATTGCGATTTTATAAATGCTCCCATAATGTCCTTATTTTCAAAAGTTAGAAGTTATGATCTCAAAGCATGATTTTCCTTCCAAAAAGGTTTATGAATGCTTTCCAAAATACCCACTTTTCTCCAAAATCCGAGTTTTACGATTCTTGAAAGTTTTTATGACCAAAACAACGACTATGATTTTATGATGACAACGAGGATTCCAGATATGAGAAAATGGCTAGGAATATGTCAAGGATATGTTCTTACCATGGATACGATGATATGAAATGTTAAGCTAATTTTTGGATAATGACTATTTTAAAGGTTTCAAAGTATATGAAATGATATGTCATGACCCTGTTTTATGTTTTCTCATGATGTTACTCTCCATTGTAGTCTCGCCTTATATTAATCGTCCCTTCAAGGTGAGACACGATGCCCATGGTTATTCCATAACATCATCGGAGGCTACCGACCTTACGTCACTCCGATAGATACATGACTTTCTTTGGGCTCTCCTGCATGCTTATATGATATATGTCTATGATATGTATATGATATGGGGGATATGGGGAAGGAGACATGTTGCGCTATAAGACGCATTGCCACCGGTCATTTGGCGTTATCATCCCGGACACGGATGCCGGACGCGGGATACATGGGGGAGCCGACGTATTCGGCGCTATGACATGATATGATCTATTTTCATATGTATACGAAAAAGAAATGTTTTCAAAGGAAAGGATAAGCATGCATGGCCTCCGCCTAGGCGGCATTTACATGTAGTTACTCGTCTTTCTCATGACATGTTCTACGTTTCCATATGGTTACTATTCATATTTATATCCCTTGCTATGTTATTGTTTATGCCTTACATACTCGCACATTTGCTCATACCGACGCCCTTTTTGTGGGCGCCGCGTTTCATGCGCGCGGGTACACTCGGACAAGTAAGAGCTATTGCACGAAGACGTTCCAGCGTGAGTTGGTAGACTCCATTTGTACCCGGGAGTGTCCGCCGAGTCGATTATATGTCTTGTGCGCTTTGTTCGAAGTTAGAGACTTTGGAGGACGAGTCGTGGGTCTAGAGTGTCGGCACTTTAAAAAGGGTTCCACTAGTTGGTGTGTTTTTATCATACATTATGTTACAGAGAGCCCTTATGTTTACGGTAATCGTGTTTAATTTGAGAAACGACGAAAAGATTTTGAAAATCTTACTATGTATTTTACTTTCATTTGATTTAAGAATCCAAAGAGAATATTTGTGTAATAAGAGTCCAAGGGTTCGCTCAGCTCCGAATATGGGGTTGGGTGCCCATCACACCCTAGGAAGATCGGGGTGTGACAAAGTGGTATCAGAGCAGGTCGGTCTAAGGGTTGTCTGCAAAGTCGTGTCCGGTAGAGTCTTGTTTATGGGTGTGAAGCCGGCCACATTTATAAACAGGAGGCTGCGGGGCATTTAGGAATTGTTGACCTTCCTTCTGTTTTAAGATCGTGCGATAGAGCCAAGTCCTAGGAAAATGGAATCTCCTATACAGGTTTTACCTACGACGGAAGAAAGTGAGAAGCGGTACGGAAAGTTACAGGGACGAGTATTGATGTTCTGTTCTGTTACCCGAATTTGGAGGCTGTATGGCCGAGATGTGTCGTATACATATGTAAGCCCTGCAAGGTATTGTTAATATTTGCTATGTGCGTATTTGAATAGTGAGAATGATAAAGGAGGCCCTACCGTAATGGGTACGTCTAAGAGAAAGAAGCGCGGAAAGAAATACGATAAACAGGCAATAAGCGAGATGCGACGTTTCAGAAAGGTTATGGATTTGGCATGGCGATGAAGGTGCGATCACTACCCTCGGGAACCTGGAGGCCCAGGACAGGAAATAGTCGTACACACAGGTGGAAGGTGAACATTCGGAACTGAAAAGGGCAAAATAGTAATTACAAAAGAAAGGACGTGTTACGAAAATGTTTCAGAATCGGTAAGACTTCGACTTACTCCGTAACATGTAATAAAGGTCATACGAGGAAGTGGACGCGATTATATCAGCATTAAGGCACCGGATTCTACCAAAGTTTCGAGGTTAAGCGTGCTCAGGTGGGAGCAATTCTATGATGGGTGACCCCCTGGGAAGTATGCGAGAAATCCGATATATTCAGACCTAAGAGACAAGTGAGAAGTTAGAGTAGCCTAAGGAAAACTAGAGTATATGGGATAGTTGGAGACCATAAGAAGACGCATAGGACGAGGCAGACATGCTCGGTGAAGAGACAGGAAGTGCATCACCCCTAGAAATAGGATAGGCTTGAACGGTGTTTGGAAGCATTTTGTGGGTTAGTTGATTATATATATATATATATATATATATATATATATATATATAGGTGTAGAATATCCTATATATGATTGTATTGGTGGACATGCGAGTCCCAAGAATCAAGCTATGGTAAAAAGGCACCAACCGAGCAAGAGTACCGAAGATCGAGTGACAAGAAGAGTAAATGGTACAAGTGTTGCAAAGTAAGCCGTTATTATTTTACTACGGTGTTGAGATTGGAAATTCTAGTATAACGATATTTGGAAGAGAAAAAGAGTGAGTAAATGGAAAATGAAGAGATCAAAGTGACGGAAGAAAGAGAAAGGTAAGAAACCTCGCGTAAGTGAAGCTCTGAGAAAAACTACCGGCAAAACATGAGGCTATTGGGGAAAGGAGTCGAGATAAGCATGTGAATAAGGGATAAAGTGTGGTCATATAGAACAAAAAGGGGAATGTATGATGACGAGAATCGATTCCAATAGGTGGGCTAAAGGAATAGTGACTAGGATAGGAGGATGTGAAGTAAGAGGAAGAATGCTTAGGCCTTGCGATGATGTTAAGGTGGGAGATATATAAAAGAATAGATGTGTGTAGTTATGTTAATATAGTTAAAGGTTGACGAGCAAGGATAGGGAGAGTAAAAATTCTAAGGATTCGTGCTAAGGGCAAGACGGCATGGGACGCACACCGCAACGTGAAGCGTAGTTAAGGAAAATTTCGAGCAAGTGAGTCAAACAAGGAAAGGACGAATAGTGAACAGAAGGGTATGGAAATGGGGACAAAATGATGACATAGGTAGAAAGTAAAAGAAAAACCTAGGATTAGAAGTTTCCGATATGTTAGGCACGAGTTGGGAAGGAATACGAGGAATAAGGTATAGACGAAGACTTCATAAAAAGGACTGTCGGCATATAAGGAGCCCCCCGGGGGGGGGGGGGAGAACGTATTATAGGCTTCAAGTCCAATGAAGGAAACTCGTTAGCCCGGAACCCGAGTTTAAAGCATATCGGCCTATCAAATGAATACATGGAGGAAGTAGGAACAAGTTGGTGCAGTGGACTAGGAAACCCCTGATACGGAATGAGGACTCATGTAAAGGCCGAGGAGTTCGATAATAAAAGGAAATAAAGCAAGAGATAAGGAATCGGCATAAAGAGAAAGACAACCATAAAAGGGACCCCCCAAAAGTATTATGACACCCCATGAGGGTGGGTTGAACATTCGAGGACGAATGTTCTAAAGGGGGGGAGGATGTTATAGCCCGTATATTGTACGTCTGGAAATTTCGAGGTCGTCGTGGAAAGTTAAGGGCGAGACCCTTCTCAAAAATTATTTTAATGGACGAGTTGTTATAAATATTATTTATGACTATTATTAGTATGGAAATATTGCGGAAAGGCTAAGGGTAAACGGGAATTTATGATGTTCTAGAAAATTCATGGAATGGCCATGTTGACGAAAATGTAGCATATGTAGGTGTATGCTCACATTTTTTTTTATGAGGGCTAAAGTGTACATAGGAAGACAATTAAGTCTTTGTTATTTCAAGAAATTTCTAGAAAATGAAATGAAAAAGATGACAAAAAAAAGTCATCTTTGCCATGGAAAATAAGAGAAAATTCTAGAAATAAAGAAAGGGGAAAAGAAAAGAAAAATCTAGAGAGGGGGCATGTTCCCCTCACATGCATGCAATATGTATATATATATATATATATAAGAAAGGGGTGGTCATAATTTAACAAGGAGAGAAAGAAAGAAAGAAAAAGAAAAGAGAGGGAGGGGAGTTTCGGCCATGGCTAGCAAAATCTAGCCATGGAAAATTGATGAGAAAAAAATTATTCCCTCCTAATCTTCTAGCTCATTTGGAGGTCCTCTACAACATGGAGTGGTTGTGGGAGTAAGAAAAGCATTGGTTATGTGAGTTGGAAACTCTAGCCAAGTGAGAAGACAAGTGGAGGAAGGTAAGATTCCATCTTCTTTTATATGTTGTGAATGGTTATGCATGTTGTAGTATGTAAATAGATGAAAAAATTCATGAAAACTTGTTGGTAGTTGTTGTGGCCGAAAATGATGGAAGGTTGACAAGTTATGGTGAATTAATTCTAGTTAATATTTTAGTTGTTGTGTTGCGGAATCCATGATGAAAAATGAAGGCTTGATGGCTTAAAATGAAGTTGTAGTCGTTATCGGAATATTAGAATAGTTAATGTGATATTGGCTTGAATTCTTACATTGCATGGAAAATGTTGTTAATGTAAATTGATATTATTGGATATTTTAGTTGTGGTCGTTATGAATTATGTGATGTAGAATAGAGGTTTAGTAGCTTGAGATGAATTGGAGTGTTTGTGCATCATCAAAAAGTTAGTACGATGTTAGTGTGGTTCTTATATTTGTAAGAATAAATTTACCAATGTATGGATTGTTGATATAACTCATAAATTTGGAAGGAAGTAATGCGTTGTTGACTTTGGTGGTGTTGTGAGATTTCGGGTGGAAGTACGTATTAATTGGGTTGTTGGAATATTTTGTGAATTGAATTGAATCGAATTGAATATTGAAGTGTTGCTAGAATAATTGCTAGCATTGTTACTGGTTTGGCCGAGTTCCATTCTCGGGTTTGTTGTTGATGATTTGGGCCGAGTTAGATTCTCGGGGATGGTGTATTCTGAGATGTCAACAAATTTTGGCAGATCATAAGTGAATTTATTTGAAAAATCAAGACAAGTGTGCTTAGTAATGGATCTAATGGTTGCATCAATTTTCTTGAATGTAGAATAGCGGTAGCGAGCTTGGACAATTAAGCGTAGCTAGTTGGTCGTGAGACAGGTATGTTAAGGCTCGTCCCTTTTCCTTCTATGGCATGAATCATACATTGCGATTTTATAAATGCTCCCATAACGTCCTTATTTTCAAAAGTTAGAAGTTACGATCTCAAAGCATGATTTTCCTTCCAAAAGGTTTATGAATGCTTTCCAAAATACCCACTTTTCTCCAAAATCCGAGTTTTACGATTCTTGAAAGTTTTTATGACCAAAACAACGACTATAATTTTATGATGACAACGAGGATGCCAGATATGAGAAAATGGCTAGGAATATGTCAAGGATATGTTCTTACCATGGATACGATGATATGAAATGTTAAGCTAATTTTTGGATAATGACTATTTTAAAGGTTTCAAAGTATATGAAATGATATGTCATGATTCTCGTTTTATGTTTTCTCCATGATGTTACGTCACGGCCCGAACTACAGACCGCGACGTGTATACGGGGCTAACCACCGAACACCGCTCACTTTATCGCTATTCTGCTATCGCTCATACCGTATGCTCGTAATCATATAAAACCGTAATTTTCGAAATACATTTGCTTCTATAATCATGAGCCCTTCGGCTATCAAAATAATATATACAAGCATATACGTGAAAGTCATGGGACCATGCTACCCACCGCATATCTACGAGCCTCTACTAGAGTACTAGACATCCGGACGGGACGGGACCCCCGTCATGCCCAAAATAGGAATATACAAACATATGTACCAAAGTTATGCGGTAGCGCCTCCTGGATAATGGAGTGCTCTCAAATAACTTGTTATTTCCCAAATCGCTAGCTCCTATGGATGCGGATCACCTCCCCGTCTAGCCGGGTATGAACACGACGTCCGAAGAAAGGACGTCGTACGAATATTTATCGAGTATGTAAAGCATGAGCAGAAAATGATGGAGAAACATAACGGTAATATATGAAATAACATAAGGCAGGAGACATTAACATTCTCTTCATAGTATACTTACCGTTCGTAGGACGTTCCATGTTCTATTTCGTGCTCGTATGGATGTCCTATACTTATTTCATTCGTACTTACGTGGACGTGATGCACATGGCATAATCATACATATAACATAGTCGTATTTAATCTAAAAATATCATACACGTATCATAATCGTATTCATATAGGTCGGTATCATGAACTTAACATAACTAGTCACCATTTTGCATTCATCATAACACGTACATATACCCGTCATCATGTCGCATTTACTCACACACATTTGATCATTATCCGATTCGGCCTCGAGCTCGACGAAAGATATTGTATTCGGCCACGAGGGCTCGACAAAGACATCGTATTCAGCCACGAGGGCTCGGACAAAGATATCGTATTCGGCCACGAGGGCTCGACAAGATATCGTATTCGGCCACGAGGGCTCGACAAAGATATCGTATTCGGCCACGAGGGCTCGACAAAGATATCGTATTCGGCCACGAGGGCTCGACAAACATATCACATATATCTCATATCATCATAACACATATATATTTGTGCATACATACCACATACTCATTATCGGGCGTCCTCTTGTAGATTTATGATTATGAATCGTCTTATAAGCATATCATGGTTCTATCGTACTTAACATCACTATCATTCATTTCATGGGCGTATCGTGGCTTAACATAGTGCTATCATATCTTATCATATATGCATAACTTCATATACTTATCACAATGCATGCATAGGGACTCTTAGATATCATACTCTATCGGGGGGAGCGTAAGTGTCACACCCCGACCCTGCTAGGGTGTGATGGGCACCCGACTCTCCTCAGAGTCGAGCGAACCCTTAGACATTCGCGTAATAAAACCTGCCATTTCGAAAACTTCTTAAAACATGGAACTTTTCAAACAACAATCATTATCTGAAAATACATACTCCTTTAACATTTACAAAATTATTCGCACTTCCCGACGCACTATCCACAGGACACTGTCTGTAAAGTCTCTAGGATGTACAATTACCATGACATAAGTACTCGACCTGGCAACACTCCGAACTGAGATGGAGCTCGCCAATCCCACTGGAACAGCTCCTAGCAAAGTCCTTTACTCGTCTGGGTGTACCTGCGTGGCATGAAACGCAGCCCCCGAAGAAAGGGGGTCAAAACGAAGAAATGTACTGAATATGTAAGGCAGTGACCAATAATAACCGCAGTTTAATTTAAGAGAGAAGAAATCGCCAATCAAATTCAATACTTACTGCCGGAAAGAAGCATAAATATATATACGGGTCTCATGTAATCCTTAAGTGAATAATGCAAATGAACACACACATCTTAAGTAAAGGGTGCAATCTAACCCGTGCGTCGCTTCCGACATTCAATGAAATAGTCCCTTCGGACGGCCGCTTCCGCGTAATAGGGTGACGGCCACTCTCGAGCATTGTCGCTTCGCATAACAATAAAGATGGCCCCCTTCGGGCATGCCGCTTCCGGCATAACGATAATCACGGCCCTTCGGGCATAATAGTAATGATAATGTAAACATAAGTAGTAAGTGAAATGAAATAGTAAAATCTCGCACCCCTTCGGGGTCATTTTTGAAAAAATAGCTCACTCGACATAAGCCGAGGCCATAGTGCACCCAGACGTGAGCCGAGGCCATAGCACACTCGATGATCCGAGGCCACTCGCCTCGGATACGTACCGAGGCCATAGCACACCTGTGCATAAGCCGAGGCCACCGCACCCCCTTCGTGAGTGGTTTTAGAAAGTCTAAATATTAAAATCTCACACCCCGTCGGAGTGGTTTTAGAAAAATCAATTTTGTGTTTCTTTGTACAAAACTAGTTCTTTAAAAATCATCAGTGAACCACAAACGCGTTTCCGAAGCCATTTTTGGAAAACCGAAGTAATAATCGTATTAGAGACATTGTTACCCAGCAAAGTATATTATAGAACATAATGAAGTAGCTAAGCAACTGGCCTTTGGTAGTCGGGTCCTACTCATGCAAGTTCTAAACGTTTCAGAAGTTCTTCCATCATTTCACACAATTTCTAATTCAATTCTACTGAATGAATAGTAGTTAATTTCAATCTTGAATTTCTAAGAAAGAAATTGTCCCCGAGGCACATATTCAAGCCTACCACATCTAAGACATGCCAAAGAAAGAAAGTGAAGCCTTACATACCTTTGGACGACTTATGCTCGCTCTATCTCCAATCCCGTTTCGCCTATGTGTACGCAAACGGTCACATTTACAGTTACTATTCATGAGACTTTAACTTTCAATCTTGGTTTAATACTTGTCTACCAAAATTTTGGCAGCACTTCCCCTACAAATCCATCCACCCCGAGAATTCAACTCGGCCAAATTACAACAACCAAACCAACAATCACAATAACAATATTGATAGGCAATTCAAGATGTCCCAACCAACATCCAATCTTGTCCGAAGCCTTCCAACTCAACCAGAACAATAACAACACACTTTTCTCTTTCAAATTCATCAACTATATCAATAATTCTATATGTGAACAACATCATTTCCATCAACACAAGAAACTATATTGAAATTACACTATGCTCTAAATCAGCCCACAACAATTATGACTTCCATTTGGATAATCAAACCTTCATTTTCGTCACATAATCCACAACAATCAACAACCAAAATACCATATAAAATGAGTTCAACATACCTATACCAATTCAGCCCATAATCGGCCACAACACAACATTCAACATTCCATGAGTTCCCTTCATTCTCTAACATTACAACAACACATAAACATGTGGAATACACTTAATTTCTTACCCTAACACAACACACACTACACGGCCACACATATGCACACACACACGGCCACACTCCCACCTCCCTATTTTCATGGTTTTCCATTCATTTCTACACTTCACACCACACACAAACCATGCATAACACATGAAAAACAAGTTTGAACCTTACCTTTCCTTCAACTTTACTCCCTCGGCTAAGGTCATGAACCATGCAAACGGATGCCTTGCTTGCTCCAACAATTAGCTCATGTTAATAAGGACCCTTCACTTAGTAGGAAAACATGAAAAGAAAATTTTTCCATGATCACTTCTCCCATGGCTGTGGTTCGGCCGCCATGGCCGATCCTCTCCCTCCTTTCTTTCTTTTTCTTTTCTTTCTCTTTTCTTGAATTCTCTAGAACAAAAATGATGAAGTGTGTCTTCTTGTCATCACACACACATATATATATATATATATATATATATATTACTAATGGGGCACATGGCCGGTCATGTGACCTCTTTAATCTTTTTTTTTTTTGAATTTTTCCTTCCCTCCAAATTTCTCCAAGTTTCATGAAATTTCCAAAAGATGAATCATAATGAAAATGACTTAACAAGTCATTTAGCTCTACCTATATTAATCCTCCATGTAGCTATGGCCCACACTACATGTGGCTTTATTTTTCATGAGCTACAAATTTCCAAAATTCCATTTTTAACCCCACATTTTTATTAACATTTCCATCCCATAAAATCATAGAGCACTTATATCTTACAACAAAGCCGGAAATAACCTCGTCCCTAATTTGTCGCAAACAACTTAAAAAAATTTCGTCGTACAAAATGAGAGATGTAACATCCTCCCCCCCTTTAGAACATTCGTCCTCGAATGTTCACCGCCCTTATGAGATCTCATAATATTCTGGGGGAGGGCCCTTCCTGTGGTTGTCCTTTTTCTTCACGCCCTAATACAAACTATTTACAAGTACGGTCGCACACCGTTGCACGTCGACAGCCCATATAGTTTCATAGCGTATATCCTCATATCCCATTCTTTCTTAGACCCTGGCTTTCAAATTTCACGCGAATTCTTATTCCCTATCACACCTTATTCTTTTTACATTCTTACCTTTAAAATCTTACCCCCCCCCCCTTTGCTTTTGTCAACACTTGAGCTCCAGTGCCCTTACTCGATTAATGGTTTCCCACACCGTAGCACCGGTGGTCGGGAATCACATACTCACCAAGACACTCACATATAAGATACCGTTTGCATTCATACATGCACGTAATTATCATTGACTAACCCACAAAATACTTCCCAACACTATTCAAACCTATCCCGATTCCCGGAACCGTGATGTACTTTGTCCCCTTTTTCCGCCTAGCCTCGTCACATTCTATATGACCTCTTATGGTCCCCAACTATCCCGTATACATTTAATTTCCTTTAGGCCACCCTGGCTTCTCGTTTGTCTCTTATACTTCAAATTTATAAAATTTCTTCATACTTCCCAGGGGGTCACCCATCATGAAATTGCTCCCACCTGAGCACGCTTAACCCCGAAACTTTGGTGGGATTTGGTGCCTTAATGCTGATACAATCGCGTCCACTTCCTCATATGCCCTTTACTACATAATCTGGAGCCAGTCAAAGTTTCACAGATTCTGAGGCATTTTCGTAACACGTCCTTTCTTATGCAATTACCGTTTTACCCTTTTTGATCCTCAATGGTCACCTTTATAGATTCTTATCATTCGAGATCTCACAGCAGATACCAACAATACCTTACAGTGCATCGTGACCATCTGGAACTTTCTGTTTCAGGTAACAGAACAAATATTTCCAAACTTGCCCTTGTAACCTGTCCATATCGTTACTTGCCTCCTTCCGCCGTATGTAAAGCTTACGTATGGAATTTCATTTTCCTATGCCTTGGTTCTATCGCACGATCTATGACAGAAAGAAGGTCAACAATCCCTAAATGCCCCGTAGCCTCCTGTTTATAAATGTGGCGCGCTTCACACCATAAACAGGACACGACTTTGCAGACAACCCCTAGGACAAACCTGCTCTGATACCACTTTGTCACACCCCGACCCTGCTAGGGTGTGATGGGCACCCGACTCTCCTCAGAGTCGAGCGAACCCTTAGACATTCGCGTAATAAAACCTGCCATTTCGAAAACTTCTTAAAACATGGAACTTTTCAAACAACAATCATTATCTGAAAATACATACTCCTTTAACATTTACAAAATTATTCGCACTTCCCGACGCACTATCCACAGGACACTGTCTGCAAAGTCTCTAGGATGTACAATTACCATGACATAAGTACTCGACCTGGCAACACTCCGAACTGAGATGGAGCTCGCCAATCCCACCGGAACGGCCTCCTAGCAAAGTCTTTTACTCGTCCGGGCGTACCGCGTGGCATGAAACGCAGCCCCCGAAGAAAGGGGGTCGATAAGAAATGTCTTGCCCGAATATGTAAGGCGTTGACCAATAATAACATGACTTAATTTAAGAGAGAAGAAATCGCCAATCAAATTCAATACCTGCAGCCTTCGCTGGAAGAAGCATAAATATATATATATACGGGTCTCATGTAATCCTTAAGTGAATAATGCAAATGAACACACACATCTTAAGTAAAGGGTGCAATCTAACCCGTGCGTCGCTTCCGACATTCAATGAAATAGTCCCTTCGGACGGCCGCTTCCCGCGAGTAATAAGGATGGCCCCTTCGGGCATTGCCGCTTCCGCATAACAATAAAGATGGCCCGCCGGGCATGCCGCTTCCGGCATAACGATAATCACGGCCCCTTCGGGCATAATAGTAATGATAATGTAAACATAAGTAGTAAGTGAAATGAAATAGTAAAATCTCGCACCCCCTTCGGGGTCATTTTTGAAAAATAGCTCACTCAGACATAAGCTGAGGCCATAGTGCACCCAGACGTGAGCTGAGGCCATAGCACACTCAGTGATCGCTGAGGCCACAGCTCGCTCGGACACGTACCGAGGCCATAGCACACTCGAGGCATAAGCCGAGGCCACCGCACCCTTCGGAGTGGTTTTAGAAAGTCTAAATATTAAAATCTCACACCCCGTCGGAGTGGTTTTAGAAAAATCAATTTTGTGTTTCTTTGTACAAAACTAGTTCTTTAAAAATCATCAGTGAACCACAAACGCGTTTCCGAAGCCATTTTTGGAAAACCGAAGTAATAATCGTATTAGAGACATTGTTACCCAGCAAAGTATATTATAGAACATAATGAAGTAGCTAAGCAACTGGCCTTTGGTAGTCGGGTCCTACTCATGCAAGCTCTAAACGTTCAGGAAGTTCTTCCATCATTTCACACAATTTCTAATTCAATTCTACTGAATGAATAGCAGTTAATTTCAATCTTGAATTTCTAAGAAAGAAATTGTCCCGAGGCACATATTCAAGCCTACCACATCTAAGACATGCCAAAGAAAGAAAGTGAAGCCTTACATACCTTTCGGACGACTTATGCTCGCTCTATCTCCAATCCCGTTTCGCCTAGAGTCTGCAAACGGTCACATTTACCAGTTACTATTCATGAGACTTTAACTTTCAATCTTGGTTTAATACTTGTCTACCAAAATTTTGGCAGCACTTCCCCTACAAATCCATCCACCCCGAGAATTCAACTCGGCCAAATTACAACAACCAAACCAACAATCACAATAACAATATTGATAGGCAATTCAAGATGTCCCAACCAACATCCAATCTTGTCCGAAGCCTTCCAACTCAACCAGAACAATAACAACACACTTTTCTCTTTCAAATTCATCAACTATATCAACAATTCTATATGTTAACAATATCATTTCCATCAACACAAGAAACTATATTGAAATTACACTATGCTCTAAATCAGCCCACAACAATTATGACTTCCATTTGGATAATCAAACCTTCATTTTCGTCACATAATCCACAACAATCAACAACCAAAATACCATATAAAATGAGTTCAACATACCTATACCAATTCAGCCCATATTAGGCCACAACACAACATTCAACATTCCATGAGTTCCTTCATTCTCTACACATTACAACAACACATAAACATGTGGAATACACTTAATTTCTTACCCTAACACAACACACACTACACGGCCACACATATGAACACACACACAGCCACACTCCCACCTCCCTATTTTCATGGTTTTCCATTCATTTCTACACTTCACACCACACACAAACCATGCATAACACATGAAAAACAAGTTTGAACCTTACCTTTCCTTCAACTTTACTCCTCGGCTAAGGTCATGAACCATGCAAACGGATGCCTTGCTTGCTCCAACAATTAGCTCATGTTAATAAGGACCCTTCACTTAGTAGGAAAACATGAAAAGAAAATTTTTCCATGATCACTTCTCCCATGGTATCGTGGTTCGGCCAGCCATGGCCGATCCTCTCCCTTCTTTCTTTCTTTTTTCTTTTCTTTCTCTTTTCTTGAATTCTCTAGAACAAAAATGATGAAGTGTGTCTTCTTGTCATCACACACACACATATATATATATATATATTACTAATGGGGCACATGGACGGTCATGTGCCCCTCTCTAATCTTTTTTTTTTTTTGAATTTTTCCTTCCCTCCAAATTTCTCCAAGTTTCGTGAAATTTCCAAAAGATGAATCATAATGAAAATGACTTAACAAGTCATTTAGCTCTACCTATGTTAATCCTCCATGTAGCTATGGCCCACACTACATGTGGCTTTATTTTTCATGAGCTACAAATTTCCAAAATTCCATTTTTAACCCCACATTTTTATTAACATTTCCATCCCATAAAATCATAGAGCACTTATATCTTACAACAAAGCCGGAAATAACCTCGTCCCTAATTTGTCGCAAACAACTTAAAAATTTTCCGACGTACAAAATGCGAGATGTAGCTGTAAGGTCGTGGACCCCCGATGTCATTATGGAGCATCCATGCGTATTCAGCCTCACCTTGAAGGAACAAGTATAAGGTGAGTGGGAATAGGAATCAATACCATTTGATTTCATATATATAGCATCACTAGCTTCTTAGGAGTATCATATCATAGGCTATAGCATTTCTAGACTTTAGCTTACTATTATCATCATTGTATCCATCTCGTAGCTCTTATCTCGTATAGCTATTCATGAGTGAGGATCTTGACTTTCTTGGAAATAGGAATCTCATAGGAGAGGAGAAAATGCATACAGGGATTCATGCCTTAGAAGGAAAGGGTTAGCCTTACATACCTTTGTCGTTGAGCTAAGCTATCGCTCACTTGTTCTCCTTCAATGTCATGTTGCTACCTTCACAAGAGAATTCGCATTAACGTTAGTTAATCGACTGTAAGAACGTATCGTTATTTCTAGGGAAAATTGGGCAGCATTTCCTTTGTTTATACTACTCTCCGCCATATTCCATATCAATTCCCAACATTCATTTTAATCATCGCCATATCGTTAACAACAATCGCCATTCATTCATCTTATTTGCATTTCATTATCTCACCTCAATTTCCCCTAATCATGACTAAAATCCATCGTCGTATTATTTCGTATCCAATGCTCATTTCATGTTCTATAGCTCATTTACAACATATTTATATCATCAACGTATTCATTTCCATGATTCAATCCACTACTAATCACTAATGACACTAATCATCCATTTAATGACCCATTTGTTGTACTCTTCTACAATCCATGAATCTTAACTCAATCATACTTCAAATAGCATGTAAAGTTCATGAGAATTACCTTAGATGATGAAGGAATAGGCCTTGGATGACAATTCACCTTTTCCACCAAAACCCTACTTTCTCTCTCTTGGGATTTTCTTGATTTGTATGACTTTGATGGAGTTTCTTTTACTTGGTTCTCTTGATTTGTTGTTGTTGATCCTTGATTTCTCTTGTTTTCTTGTGATTGAAGTGTAGGAGATGTTCTAGAGGGTTCTTGAAGTGTAGAGGTGAAGTGGGAAATGAAAAATGAAAAGGAAAGGATCCCTTATATAAAATCAGGTTCACCGATTGGAAATATACGGACCAACATACGGTCCGTATAATTTATACTAGCCGTATGTTGGACCGTACATTTGGTCCGGTGGCTTAAGTCATTCGGGCTAATTCTACTGGACATACGGCCGCAGATTTTATACGGCCAGTATGTCTGGCCGTATGTTTACCCAGGTTTCCGAAAGTTGTTTCGTCGACTCGTTTGATCTCCGATCCTTGTGGAACCTTCTTAACACTTGTTCATCACTTCAATACCATTCTAAGGGACGTTATAAATCTCCCTTGGGGCATCATTCATACACCATTAACTCAACGCTCGTACTCCTTATCCGATACTCTCAACTTACAACTCGCTTCTCTTTAACAACTTCCTTTTCTTAACTCGGATGTCTTTGGAAATTTTAATTAGGTCGATCGATTACTATCTATCGCTCATCTAAACCTCATGTTCATCATGTCCCTAATGAGTCTATTCACTTGTACGTTAAGGGGAAATTTTCGAGGTGTAACAGTTACTCTCCATTGTAGTCTCGCCTTATATTAATCGTCCCTTCAAGGTGAGACACGACGCCCATGGTTATTTCATAACATCATCGGAGGCTACCGACCTTACGTCACTCCGATAGATACATGACTTTCTTTGGGCTCTCCTGCATGCTTATATGATATATGTATATGATATGTATATGATATGGGGGATATGGGGAAGGGAGACATGTTGCGCTATAAGACGCATTGCCACCTGGTCAGCTGGCGTTATCATCCCGGACGCGGGATGCCCGGACGCGGGATACATGGGGGAGCCGACTTATTCGGCGCTATGACATGATATGATCTATTTTTATATGTATACGAAAAAGAAATGTTTTCAAAGGAAAGGATAAGCATGCATGGCCTCCGCCCTAGGCGGCATTTACATGTACAGGTTACTCTTCTTTCTCATGACATGTTCTACGTTTCCATATGGTTACTATTCATATTTATATCCCTTGCTATGTTATTGTTTATGCCTTACATACTCAGTACATTGCTCGTACTGACGCCCCTTTTTGTAGGCGCTGCGTTTCATGCCGCGCAGGTACACTCAGACAAGTAAGAGCTATTGCAGAAGACGTTCCAGCGGAGTTGGTAGACTCCATTTGTACCGTAGTGCCGCCGAGTCGATTATATGTCTTTGTGCGGTTTGTTCGAAGTTAGAGACTTTGCGGTACGAGTCGTGGGTCTAGAGTGTCATCTTTAAAAAGGGTTCCACTAGTTGGTGTGTTTTTATCATACATTATGTTACAGAGCCCTTATGTTTACAGACTGTGTTTAATTTGAGAAACGACGAAAAGATTTTGAAAATCTTACTATGTATTTTACTTTCATTTGATTTAAGAATCCAAAGAGAATATGTGTGTAATAAGAGTCCGAGGGTTCGCTCGGCTCCGAATATGGGGTCGGGTGCCCATCACACCCTAGTAAGATCGGGTTGTGACACATTCGCCTTAAAAGGGCATCCAAACGAACAGGTTGATCTTATTTATATTACTTTATCCCCGTATGTTCATTATATTAATTTTCCATGTTCGGTATTTCTTAATATGTTACTATTCATGCCTTACATACTCAGTACATTGTTCGTACTGACGTCCCTTCTTGTGGACACTGCGTTCATGCCCGCAGGTGTAGATAGACGAGACAAGGATCTTCCGTAGTAGGCTGCCTTCAGGTACCAGTTCTGATTGGTGAGCTCCATCTATATATTCCCGGATATATATATATATATAGTATATATATATATATATATATATATATATATATATATATATATATATATATATATATATATGTATGATTTCGTTCGGGGTATGTCGAGGGCCCCGTCCCGACTTGTATACCTCGGTCATGTTCATAGAGGTTTTGCGGCAGTTCCGTGTGCATGCACTTAGTCATAGTGTGACGATAGTAATGTTGGCATCATGGGTCCAATGTACATATACGTATGCATGATATTATGTTTGCATTTAGCCTCTCGATCCTATTGTTTTCATTTGAGACATGAAGGATGTAAGTTATAAGTCGGTTCGCTTGGTTTCCGTAAGGTGTCGGGCGCTAATCACGCCCTACCAAGGGTGGGGTGTGACAAAGTGGTATCAAAGCAGTTCTGTCCTAGGGTTTTCTGCAAGCCGTGTCTAGCAGAATCCTGCTTATGGGTGTGAAGCCGGCCACATTTATAAACAGGAGGCTGCAGGGCATCTAGGAATCATTGACCTTTCTTTCAATCTTAGATCGTACCATAGAGCCAGAGTCTAGGAAAGATCGCTTTTGATCCTTTTCCTGCAGGTAAGTGCAGACTGACGAGAGATGAAGAGATCAGCTTCAGACAGTGGGGGTGCTAAGAAGGCCCCTAGAGTATCTCCAGGACCCCAAGCTCCAGGACCGAGCAGAAGGAGCCTCAGTTATTCTATTGAGACTAATCCCTCGGAGGACCCAGCGACGATTCCTCCAGAGTTTTTGACTCCCAGCGTGGAGGACTCCCCAGAGGACAGCTATGATATAGATCCGTCTGAGTATTCGTCTGGGACACCGGAGGAGGAGATTCCCGAGACTGTACCTGTTGCTCCTATGGTGGAGCACTACGTCAGACCAGCCCTCCCGGTGAGTGTTACGGATTACTCCGCCCCCCCCTATCCTGGCCGTCGGTAAATCAGGAATTGCCCGGTTATCTATATCCCTCAGACTCAGATGAGAGAGATGATGAAGGCCAGACGAGCAGATGGTGGGTAGACGATGACGAAGAGCACACTTCACCTTATAGTCCACCAGATCAGACTAGAGACCGATCGGCTACAGGTATATGAGCCTTTATTAGAATTTTCTATGTATGTGTAATTGCTGTAGACTAGCACTTAACAACGGCGAGCGAAAATCCAAAGGGGCCGATAGCCAAGTGTTTATAAGTAACGGCGACCAAGGTGTTTTCGCCACCATTGGGAATCTGAAAACCTAGGATGGAAAGTAGTCATACGCATAGGTGAAAGGTGAATATTGAGGATTGAAAAGGCCAAAATGGAAATTGTGTAGTCGGAAGAGTAAGAGATTCTTTCTAATTCGGAGGGAGAGGTATTACGAGAACATTTGGAAATCTGGTAAGACTTCAATTTGCTCCAGATTGTGTGATAAAGGTCATGCGGTGAGGTGGACGCGATCATACCAGCATTAACGCACCGAATTTCAACAGAGTTTCAAGGTTAAGCGTGCTGGGGTGGGAGAAATCCTACGATGGGTGACCCCCTGGGAAGTGTACAAAAAGTCCTATAAATTTAGATATAAGAGGCAAATGAGAAGCTAGAGCAGCCTAAGGGAGATTGGAGTATGCGGAGTGGTTGGACACCTTAAGAGGTCGCGCAGGACGAGGCGGGCTAGATCGGTGAAGAGAAAGAAGGTGCATCACAGCTCTAGAATTAGGGTGAGTTTGAATAGCGTTTGGAAATACCTTGCAAGCGAGGCGTTAGAAAATATACATATGTATGCGTATGATATCCCATTTATGGCTGTATCAGCGGATATGTGTATCCCAGCAACCGACGTTGCGGCATATTGAAGGCATTAATCGAACAGGGTAATAAAGTCCAAGTGACAGAAGAATGTTACCAAGTAAGCTGATGTTACTTTCACTACAGGTTAGGTTTGGAGAGTTCTAATGCAATGACATCTAGAAAGGAAAAAAAGTGTGATAGTATGGAACAAAAGAGGAATGTGTGGGGTCAAAGAACGGACTTCGATAAGTGGGACTAAAAGGATAATGACAACGACGGGGAATATGAAGTAAGAGAAATGATGATTAAGCCTTGCAACGATGTTAAAAGATTTGCAACTCTCGAAAGGTAGATATATAAAGGGATAAATGTATGGTCAAATTGACACGGTTACCTCGAACATGAGGAAGCTTTTCTAAAAGATGACTTAAGAATAAGACGGATTTGCACGTTTAAAGGAATATTTCACGAACTTCGGAGCCGATACTGTAAATAACAAGAGGAGAAAGGTGCTCGGGGAGGAAAGAACTCAAGAAAGGTTAAGGGTGAAAGTAGTGAAGGTATACTAATGGGATGATTGAAGAAAGAGGAGAGCATCTAGGAATAAAGTAACTGGAAACCCTCAACCACGGGGGTACACAAGATACGTTAACGAGTTGGCGGTAGAAAATCGATCAATCATCGAGATAAGAACGAGGATGATGGGGCGACACATATAACTAGAAAAGTAATGACATGGGACAATAATTCTTGTAAAGACTGAGAGATTCGATCACCGAGAAAATAGAATGAAATGTAAGGAACGTGCATGGAAGACAACCTGGCCGTGGCATCAGAAAGACAGACAAAGGCTCGATGAACGAGGATGGAGAGAGTGTACATTGTAAGAATTCCGTGCTAAGAGTGAGAAGTAGCAGGACACCCGGAAAACTTAGATGCACAGCTGTAACACAAACGCGTAGTTAAGAAGGATTATGAGTAAGTGAGCTAAATGGACGAAAGGACTAGTAGTGGATGGAAGGGTATGGAAATGTTGAAAAAAAAAGATGATATAGACATAAATGGAAGAAGAACTCAAGATAAGAAGAATTCTAGATATGTTATAAGCAAAGTCGGGAAGAGAGATGAGGAATAAGGTATAATCGAAAACTTCATAAATGATGTGGTGAATCTCAATGTCCCCATTAACTTACGGGTCCAGGAACCGTTAGTCATAAAAGACAGAGGTGTGAAAAGACAGAAAAGAAGGCATCGGAATTGGACCTAACCCTTAAAAGTATTCCAATTGAATACGAGAGTGTAACTAGCAAAAAGATAGATAAGTCAGACCATACAATAATGGAACCCCGGCCTTAAAAAGGTCGTGAAGGGCGGTAGATAATTACCGAAGGCGATGGATACTCAAAGGCTATTGGCGTATAAGGACCTCCTTAATAAGGGGGGAGGAACATATTATATTAGACTTGAAAGGAATTATGATGTTCTTAAGCTCCAAAGAACAAATTTATCGGCTCAAGGCCAAGCTCGGGGCGTATTGACATAGCAAGAAGGCATAAAAAAGGAGTAGACACAAATCAAAAATAAGTGATGCCATGAGGTAGGCATAGGAAGGAATTATGGAAAACAACTCAAGTGAGCACTTCACGCCAATATGAACCATGATATTTCTAGACCATGATTTGAATCCCTCGCCAAGAGAAAAATTGCGCCGTACCTAAGTATGCAGTGATATGCCTTAAAGGGTAATAAAAAGAGCAAGAAAGATCTCCAAGTTAAATTCACCAAGGGTGATAGAGAGAATGACGAACTCAAGGGACACTTGGGATGACAACGACTATTGTAACAAAAGCAACAAAGATTGGTAGTTTGGTAATTTTCTGAAGAAAGGAAGAATGCTCCTCTTATGAATGGAAATAAAGGAAAACTGTACCACCGGATATTAGGAAACATCTCATGGATCACTAAGTATCCTGAACATGAGAGCATATACTAGGGAAGTATATGAACCATCAACGTAGAGTTATGCCTAATTACAATTGCAAGAAAGTTACACCGGAAAGCCAATAGGAAATAATGACTGACGAAATGATCGCCGGTACAAGGGAATCGAAGACAAATATATTTACATTACAAGAGAGTCGTAATGGAATAAGAATTGTTGTAGCCCTATGCTTCTGGGTCGTATTGCGAGATTTGAGGGAAGGAGGTTAAAGAAATAGTTGTCGTAGGAGCTCAAAAATGTGGCGAGCTACAAATTTAGTTGAACTCGGATTATGAGTTTGCCATAAGTGCAACTGGACTACGAAGGATAATAAATGGCAAAGAAACATTACGTATATACGTATTTTGGATATGGATATAGCTGGTCTTGGAAAGGAACTGGGGAAAATAGCTTAAGGAGCATAACCATTATGCCCATTAGCGACCGAGTCATGTTGGATAAATATTTAGAATGTACGATTAAGAGGGATAGTGACAAGGAAGTGAAAGAACAAGGAGCGAGAAAAAGAGAATACTTGCAGGACGATGAATAGCTATGGCACGACAAGTCAAGGCTACAATAATGAGGACAGAGTGAGAGCGAGATACTAGTTAAATTTCGATCATGTACATGAGGGCAAAGAAGTGAAAGAAGTTGATTGAAGGCAATAAAAGGGTTAAGGAAGAATGAAAAGAGACTGACCCAAGTTCTAGTTTAAGCAACTGGTAATCGGACCCTAAAGAAAGAATAAATGTTCTAAGGAATTAAAGATGATGTCGTGGGTTGGCAATACTGCAACATTCGAGGACGAATGTTCCTAAGGGGGGAAGAATGTTACACCCCGGAAAATTTTACGCTACCTAGACTGTAAACAGCTTAGTGTGAGCCCGAACAAGAGTAAATTCGTGCGAGGATTAAGGAGAAAGGTTATACTATAAGAGTGAATAATGGCATATGTATGACATGTGGAGACCATATGGAGTGAATCGGTGCATATGTCACTTACCGAAGAGCCCTCGTTGCTGTAAGCCAAGTGGGGCCCACATGCCGGAGTTTCATGAAGGACATGTGAAGAGACATATGAGTAGTATATGGAAAGTTGAGCAAGTCCTAAGAAGGACCCATAAGCCAAATATGGGCATAAGCCCTCCAAAAGGATGATTTAAGGAAACATTTTTGGATGATCTGACTTGGAGGGGCCAAAACGACATTATAAGTTTGGAATTTGAAGAAACACCAAGAATAAAAGTTGTATATAATTGAAGGAGCTTACCAACCATAGGTTGTGGGCCCTCACACAATATCGGTATCAAGAGTTATGACCTTTTTACTGAACGAACGCGCAGGCAGAAAATTTAAGCCTGCGCGAACGCGCCAGAAGGCATCGCGATCGCGCTGAACGATTTTTGAGGCGGTGCAGGCAGATTCTGGAGCTCTATTGAAAGGGTCTAACCCCTCATTTTCTTCACCAAACACCCCAAAAACCTCTCCAAAATTCTGGAGAGTTCTCCCCAACTCCCCAAGCCAAATTTTAGCCCAAAACCAGGTATAATTCCTAAATCCCGGTCCAGACGGCGTATAGTTGCAACTACAAAATTGTATAGGAATGTGTTGTAGCTTAAGTACATGGTATAGGAGTGAAGATATTGTAGTATTACCAAGGGAAAGGTATGAATCTCTTTCTATTTGTGTTAATATCGGTTTATTTACGAAGAAAGCGTGGTTAAATAGTCGTATACTGAGTTGATTAGTTATGAAAGTTGGAAAATAGCGTGTGGGCTGTTCTATGGAATACCTTGGAGTTGGAAATATTATGGATAATGTTGGTATTGTTGTTATTGTTGTTGGTTGTTGATTTTAGAATTCGGGCTAGGCATATAAACAGGGGAGATGCTGCCCGATTTTTGGCAGAATATAGAATAGTATGATTTGAAACTTGGAATAAGTGTGCGATAAAGAGGCTAACGTTAGTGTAAATCCTCTTAAATGTAGACTGGTGAGCTCGGACGAATAAGCGTAGCTAATAGGAGGTTGAACAAGTATGTTAAGGCTCGTCCCTTTCTTTCAAAGGCATGATTCCTATGTTACGATTTCATAAATGCTTCCATAACTTCGTTGTTTTCAAAAGTTAGAAGTCTATGATTCAAAGGCATGATTCCTTTTCCCGATAACCCATAAATGCTTTTCAAAATGTCCTTATTTTTCCAAAACGGAGGTTTATGACTCCGTAACCTTTTATGACAACAACGATGGATATGTTTTACAATGACAATGATGAGGTCAAAGATGAGAATATTTTTCTATGATGACTATGATGACATCTTATTACTCACATATTCTCTTGATGTTGATTCTTAAATCAAATGAAAGTAAAATACATAGTAAAATTTTCAAAATCTTTTTGTCGTTTCTCAAATTAAACACGTTTCTCAAATTCGTAGCGTAAGGACTCTATAACATAATGTATAATAAAAACATATCGGCTAGTGGGGCCATTTTCAAAAATGACACTCTAGACCCACCACTCTGTCTGCAAAGTCTCTAACTGTGATCAGAAATCATAGCACATGTACGCCGATTCGGCATCTCTCCAGGGCAAATGGAGCTTGCCAACATCGCTGGGTCATCTTCTATAATGGCTTCTACTCGTTTGGCTATACCTGCGCGGCATGAAACGCAGCGCCCACAAAAAGGGGCGTCAGTACGAGCAATGTACTGAGTATGCAAGGCATGGATGGTAACATAGAAAGAGACGTAATCATGTGCAACAACAGTATGGAGATGTAGAGCATATCATGTGAGAGAGAGTATCCTGTACATATGAGACATATCATGTGTAAGGGAGTAAGCTGTACATATGGAACATGTCACATGTAAAGTTGTAACCTGTACGTGTGGAACATATCATGTAAAGTCAGAACCGTACATATGGATCATATACATATACGGATCATATCTCGTACATATGGATCATATCATGTAAAGTACATATGGATCATATCATGTAAAGTCGTTTGTACATGTGAATGCCTGCGAGGGGGATGCCATGCATGCTTATCCGGTCATATCATGTCATAGCGCCGAACAAGTCGGCTCACCCACATAGCGCCGAAATACGTCGGCTCACCCATATATCCCGCGTCCCGGCATCCCGCGTCCGGGATGATAACGCCAGCTGACCAGGTGGCAACGCGCCTGTAGCGCAACATGTGTCCCTTTCCCATATCCCCATGTATCCCCTCCCCCCCCCCCCCCATGTACATATTTAGCATGCATGAGAGCCCAAGGAAAGTCATGTACCTATCGGAGTGACGTAAGGTCGGTAACCTCCGATGATGTTATGGAATAACCATGGGCGCTTTGCCTCACCTTGAAGGAACTAGGACAATAAGGCGAGACTATCAATGAAGAGTAACTTCACGGGAAACATAAAACAAAGATCATAACATATCGTTTCATATACTTTGGAACCTTTAAAAAAAAAAATAGTCATTATCCAAAAATAGCTTAACATTTCATATCGTCGTATTCATGGTAAGAACATATCCTTGACATATTCGTCATAGACATTTTCTCATATCGGCATCATCCTTGTCATCATAAAATCATGTCGTTGTTTTAGTCATAAAAACTTTCAAAATCATCAAACTTGGTTTTTGGAGAAAAATGAATATTTTGGAAAACATTTGCAAACTTTTAAGAAGAAATCATGCCTTAGAACCATTACTTCTAACGTTTGAAAATGAGAACGTTATGGAAGCTTTTATAAAATCGCTCACGTATGAATCATGCCATGGAAAGAAAGGGCGTAGACTTAACATACCTGTACCACGCCTTACTAGTTACGCTTATCCATCCAAACTTGTTAGTCTACATTCTAGAGAGTTGATATAATCATTAGACTCATCACCATATACTTATCTCAATCCTTTAAACAAATTCATTTATATCCTGCCGAAATTTCGCAAAGCATCTCTCCGTAAATATACCATCCCCGAGAATCTAACTCGGCAAATTTTAATCAACAATAATCCGAGAATTCAACCCGGCCAAACCAACAACAATACTAGCAATTATTCTAGCAACACTTCAATATTCAATTCAATTCAATTCAATTCGCATAATGTTACAACAACTCAATCAACACACTACCTTATCCGAAACCTTCAAATTCAACACCAACCATACATTTCATTATCATTCATATACGTTAACTTCAACAACACCCTTCATTCTACATCACATAATCCATAATGACAACAACTAAAATGTCAAATAACATCAATTTACCATAACTTACCAAAACACCTACTATTCGGCCACAACCACTTCTTTACATATTTTCATGCATTTCCTTCCATCTCTACACATTCCAACACAACACAAGACTAAGTAAAATTAATTCATTCTTCCCATGCAACACAACACACACACGACCAACTCATACAATACAACACACAACACAACACACGGCCAAACTTGGCATGCACACTTCCATAAATTTTCATTCATTTCTTAACATAACAACAACCAACATGATACATACATAATCAACCACCACATACACCACACGGCTTCTACCATATGCATGTGTTCCATGTTTTTCATCCATTTTCCATACTACAACATATACAAACCATCCACAACATACAAAAGAAGATGAAACCTTACCTTTTCCTTCAACTTCCCACTTGGTTTAGGGTTGGTACATGACACCAAGGAGTATTCTTCTTGCTTCAACACTTACTCCATGTTATAGAGGACCTTCCATTAGGTAGGAAAAGTGGAAGAAAATAATTTTTCTTGCGCAATTCCATGGACCCAAATTTTTGGGGAGTTGGCCGAACCTCCCCCTTCTCTTTTTTTGTTTTGCTTGTTCTTTCTTTCTCTTCCACTCTCTTCAATTAAAAGATGACCACACACACACACACACACACATATATATATATATATATATAGCTCTACAAGCATGTGAGGGGTACATGCCTTTCCCTCCATTTTCTAGAGTTTTCTTTTCTTTTTCTTCTTCTTTTTTTTTTTCGAGAATTTTCTTCAAATTTCCCACAAGATGACCAATTCCTTTCTTTTTCTTTTTCTCTTTTTTTTTTTTCGGCCACATGGCCTCTTCCAAGAAATTTCTTGAATACTCGTGAAATGACCATTTTGCCCCTAGCCTTTTTTAATATTTCCATAACCATTTCATGAATTTCCCGTTTCGCCCTTAGTCTTTCTCAATATTTCCACACTAACAATATTCATAACCAATATTCATAACCTACTCGTACGTTAAAATAATTTTGGTAAATGGTCTTGCTCTCGACATTCCACGACTACTTCGAAATATCTAAACGTACAAAGTACGGGCTATAACATCCTCCCCCCCTTTAGAACATTCGTCCTCGAATGTTCAACTAATCTTATGGGGCGTCATAACACTTCGGGAGGGTCTCTTTTATGACTGCTCTTTCCTTCATGCCCGTTCCTTATCGTCCACCCTATTCTTTATAATCGAACTCCTTGACCTTTCCATGAGTCCTCACTCTGTGTCATAGGTTCCTAATTCACCGCGCCATCTCATTATCCTTGTCCTTCCCAGTCATCTCTCCTCTGTCATTGTTTCGCCGCAATGCCTTAATAGAAGTCACGCCTTGGTACGAAATCTTCACTTGTCTATCCAATGCGGCTATAGGCTATTCCTTTATCCTCAGGTCTGCTTCTTGGTACACTCATTGTCATTTCGTTTCTACTTCTCTCAGGTATTCTTGCGATATGCCGATATATTTCTGAACTCTGGTCCCGAGCTAATAAACTTCCTTTCCTGGCGCTTGAAAATACTGTGATCCCTTTTTGGCCTAATATTATATGGTCTCCCCCCCTTTATAAGGGGTTTCTTATATGCCAACAGTCTTTTTGCACCTTCGCCTATGATAATTACCTTGTTCCTCGTCCATCTTCCCAACTCTGTGTATAGCATGTCGAGACTTCTTGCCATAGGTTTTTCCTTTCATTTTGGGCTTACATCATCATTCTTGTCAACATCCTCATACCTTCTTATCCGCTTTTAGTCCCTCTTATCAATTTAGCCCACTCACTCGAAGTTTTCTTTAACTACACCTTTGCGTTATAGCTGTGCGTCCATATTGTCTCGAGCATCCTGCTACCTTTGCTTTTAGTGCAAAATCCTTATAGATTATGCTCTCTCTGTTCTCGCTCATCGAACTTTTACCATATTTATGACGTCACGACTGGGCGGCTTTCCTTGCCTGATTAATGCCTTCTATACCATAGCTTCGATTCTTTGGGACTCACATGTCCACCGATACAATCATATATGGGATATCCTACCCCTTTATATATATATTCTTATTATCACTAGCCCACAAAATACTTCCAAACGCTGTTCAAGCCTATCCTAATTCCAGGGCTGTAATGCACTTTCTGTCTCTTCACCGAGCTAGTTTGCCTCGTCCTGCACGTCTTCTTATAGTTTCCAACCATCCCATATACTCTAGTTTTCCTTAGGCTACCCTATCTTTTCATTTGTCTCTTATATCTCAATCTATAGAATTTCTTGCCTACTTCCCAGGGGGTCACCCATCATAAAATTGCTCCCACCTGAGCACGCTTAACCTAGAAGCTTTGACGAATGCGGTACCTTAATGCTGATATAATCGCGTCCACTTCCTCGTATGACCTTTATTACATGTTCTGGAGCGAGTCGAGGTCTTGCAGATTCTGAGACCTTTTCGGAACACGTCCTTTCTTTTGCAATTACTATTTTATCCTGTTTGATCCTCAATGTTCGCCTTCCGCCCGTGTATACGACTACTGTCCGTCTTGGTCTGCCAGATTCTCGATGGTAGTGATCGCACCTTCGTCGTTATGCCAACTCCATAACCTTTCTAAACAACGCACCTCACTCATTACCTGTTTACAGTATTTCCTTTCCACGCTTCTTCCTGATAGGCGTACCTATTCTGGCAGAACCTCCTTTACCATTACTTACCTCCCCAAACCTGTGCATCATAAATATCGGTAGCGCCTCATAGGACATACAGCCATATGACACCTTCCAGCCATCCAGTGTTTCCAGTTTCGGGTAACAGAACAAATACGTCAGAGCTTACCTTTATGACCTTCCATAGCGTCGCTCGCCTTCTTCCGTCGTACGTATGGCTTATATAGGGAAATCTTATTTCTTATGACTGGGCTCTATCGCACGATCCAAGATAGAAAGAAGGTCAACCATCCCTAGATGCCCCGCAGCCTCCTGTTTATAAATGTGGCCGGCTTCACACCCATAAACAGGACTCTACCGGACACGACTTTGCAGACAACCCTTAGACCGACCTGCTCTGATACCACTTTGTCACACCCCGATCTTACTAGGGTGTGATGGGCACCCGACCCCATATTCGGAGCCGAGCGAACCCGCGGACTCTTATTACTCACATATTCTCTTTGGATTCTTAAATCAAATGAAAGTAAAATACATAGTAAAATTTTCAAAATCTTTTTGTCGTTTCTCAAATTAAACACGATGTAGTAGCGTAAGGACTCTATAACATAATGTATAATAAAAACATATCGGCTAGTGGGGCCGTTTTCAAAACTGACACTCTAGACCCACGACTCTGTCTGCAAAGTCTCTAACTGTGATCAGAAATCATAGCACATGTACGCCGATTCGGCATCTCTCCAGGGCAAATGGAGCTTGCCAACATGCCGGGTCATCTTCTATAATGGCTTCTACTCGTTTGGTACGCGCGCGAAAGCATGAAACGCGAGCGCCCACAAAAAGGGGCGTCGGAACGAGCAATGTACCGAGTATGCAAGGCATGGATGGTAACATAGAAAGAGACGTAATCATGTGCAACAACACATATGGTATGGAGATGTAGAGCATATCATGTGAGAGAGAGTATCTGTACATATGAGACATATCATGTGTAAGGGAGTATGTGTAAAATACATAGTACATATGGAACATGTCACATGTAAAGCCGTAAGGACTCCGTAATACGATATATAGAACATATCATGTAAAGCTGTAACCTGTACGTATGGAACATATCATGTAAAACTGTAACTTGTACATATGGATCATATCATGTAAAGTTGTAACCTGTACATGTGAATGCCTCTGAGGGGGGATGCCATGCATGCTTATCCGGTCATATCATATCATAGCGCCGAACAAGTCAGCTCACCCACATAGCGCCGAAATACGTCGGCTCACCCATATATCCCGCGTCCGGGCATCCCGCGTCCGGGATGATAACGCCATATACCGACCGGTGGCAACGCGCCTGTAGCGCAACATGTGTCCCTTTCCCATATCCCCATGTATCCCCTCCCTCCCCCCATGTACATATTTAGCATGCATGAGAGCCCAAGGAAAGTCATGTACCTATCGGAGTGACGTAAGGTCGGTAACCTCCGATGATGTTATGGAATAATCATGGGCGCTTTGTCTCACCTTGAAGGAACAATTATAAGGCGAGACTATCAATCAAGAGATAACATCACGGAAAACATAAAAACGGGATCATAACATATCATTTCATATACTTTGAAACCTTTTAAAATAGTCATTATCCAAAAATAGCTTAACATTTCATATCGTCGTATCATGGTAAGAACATATCCTTGACATATTTCTAGACATTTTCTCATATCGGCATCATCGTTGTCATCATAAAATCATAGTCGTTGTTTTAGTCATAAAAACTTTCAAAATCGTAAAACTTGGATTTTGGAGAAAAATGAATATTTTGGAAAACATTTGCAAACTTTTAAGAAGGAAATCATGCCTTAGAACCATTACCTCTAACGTTTGAAAACGAGAACGTTATGGAAGCATTTATAAAACGTCTCACGTATGAATCATGCCATGGAAAGAAAAGGGACGAGCCTTAACATACCTGCGTACCACGCCTTACTAGCTACGCTTATCCATCCAAACTTGTTAGTCTACATTCAAGAGAGTTGATATAATCATTAGATTCATTGTCATATACTTATCTTAATCCTTTAAACAAATTCATTTATATCGCCGAAATTTCACAACAACAAAGATCTCTCTCCGTAAATATACCATCCCCGAGAATCTAACTCGGCAAATTTTAATCAACAATAATCCGGGAATTCAACCCGGCCAAACCAACAACAATACTAGCAATCATTCTAGCAACACTTCAATATTCAATTCTATTCAATTCAATTCAATTCGCATAATGTTACAACAACTCAATCAACACACTACCTTATCCGAAACCTTCAAATTCAACACCAACCATACATTTCATTATCATTCATATACGTTAACTTCAACAACACCCTTCATTCTACATCACATAATCCATAATGACAACAACTAAAATGTCAAATAACATCAATTTACCATAACTTACCAAAACACCTACTATTCGGCCACAACCACTTCTTTACATATTTTCATGCATTTCCTTCCATCTCTACACATTCCAACACAACACAAGACTAAGTAAAATTAATTCATTCTTCCCATGCAACACAACACACACACGACCAACTCATACAATACAACACACGGCCAAACTTGGCATGCACACTTCCATAAATTTTCATTCATTTCTTAACATAACAACAACCAACATGATACATACATAATCAACCACCACATACACCACACGGCTTCTACCATATGCATGTGTTCCATGTTTTTCATCCATTTTCCATACTACAACATATACAAACCATCCACAACATACAAAAGAAGATGAAACCTTACCTTTTCCTTCAACTTCCCACTTGGTTTAGGGTTGGTACATGACACCAAGGAGTATTCTTCTTGCTTCAACACTTACTCCATGTTATAGAGGACCTTCCATTAGGTAGGAAAAGTGGAAGAAAATAATTTTTCTTGCGCAATTCCATGGACCCAAATTTTTGGGGAGTTGGCCGAATCCTCCCCCTTCTCTTTTTTTTTTTTTTTTTGTTTTGCTTGTTCTTTCTTTCTCTTCCACTCTCTTCAATTAAAAAATGACCACACATATATATATATATATATATATATATATATATATATATATATATATATATATATATATATAGCTCTACAAGCATGTGAGGGGTACATGCCTTTCCCTCCATTTTCTAGAGTTTTCTTTTCTTTTTCTTCTTTTTTTTTTTTCTAGAATTTTCTTCAAATTTCCCACAAGATGACCAATTCCTTTCTTTTTCTCTTTTCCTTTTTTTTTCGGCCACATGGCCTCTTCCAAGAAATTTCTTGAATACTCGTGAAATGACCATTTTGCCCCTAGCCTTTTTTAATATTTCCATAACCATTTCATGAATTTCCCGTTTCGCCCTTAGTCTTTCTCAATATTTCCACACTAACAATATTCATAACCTACTCGTACGTTAAAATAATTTTGGTAAATGGTCTTGCTCTCGACATTCCACGACTACTTCGAAATATCTAAACGTATAAAGTACGGGCTATAACATCCCCGTATGTTCATTATATTAATTTTCCATGTTCGGTATTTCTTAATATGTTACTATTCATGCCTTACATACTCGGTACATTGTTGTTCGTCGATGTCCCTTCTTGTGGACGCTTGCGTTCATGCCCACGGGTGTAAATAAAGAGACAAGGATCTTCCATAGTAAAAGTTTGCCTTCGGGTACCGATTCGATTGGTGAGCTCCATCTCTTCCTCGGGCATATATATATATATATATATATATATATATATATATATATTATATATATATATGATTTCGTTCGGGGGTATGTCGGGGGCCCCGTCCCTACTTGTATACCTCGGTCATGTTCATAGAGGCTTTGCGGATAGTTCCGTATGTGACTTAGTCATAGTGTGACGATAGTAATGTTGGCATTATGGGTCCAATGTACATATACGTATGCATGATATTATGTTCGCATTTAGCCTCTCGATCCTATTGTTTCCATTTGAGACACGAAGGATGTAAGTTATAAGTTGGTTCGCTCGGTTTCCGTAAGGTGCCGGGCGCCAATCACGCCCTATCAAGGGTAGGGTGTGACACAACACGAGGACTTCTCAGGGGGTCACCTAACCTAGGACTACTCTAGCCCAAGAATGCTTAACTTCAGAGTTCTGATGGGATCCGGTGCGTCAATGCTGGTATGATCGCATCCATCCGTCCTAGCGCTCAATTTTCTCTTAAACCCTTTCCTCTCCCTCCCCCTTCTCGAAAAATGAGGCACGTAAGTGCAAACCTTTAACTATGTGTAACTTCATGCTCCGTTATCTGTTTTATGCGATTCTTTTTGTGATCTTGAGTATTTCTCCGAGATCTAGCTTATTTTTTAAAAAAAATATATTAAACAGACGAAAATGAGCGTAGTCCGGACAAATGGAGGGAAGCAACACGAGGACTTCTCAGGGGGTCACCCATCCTAGTACTACTCTAGCCCAAGCATGCTCAACTTCAGAGTTCTGATGGGATCCGAAGCGTCAGTGCTGGAATGATCGCATCCATCCATCCTAGTGCTCAATTTTCTCACCAACCCTTTCCTCCCCCTCCCCGTTCTCGAAAAATAAAGCGCGTAAGTGCAAACCTTTAAATTCGCATAACTTGGCGCTCCGTTCTCTGTTTTATGCAATTCTTTTTTTGATCTTGAGTATTTCTCCGAGATCTAGCTTATTTTTTGAAAAAAATATATTAAACAGACGAAAATGTGAGTATTCCAAACAAATGGAGGGAAGCAACACGAGGACTTCTTAGGGGGTCACCTATCCTAGTACTACTCTAGCCTAAGCATGCTTAACTTCAAAGTTCTGATGGGATTCGGTGCGTCAGTCTTTGGTATGATCGCATCCATCCGTCCTAGCTCTCAATTTTCTCATAAACCCTTTCCTCCCCCTCCCCGTTCTCAAAAAATAAGGCGCGTAAGTGCAAACCTTTAAATTCGCATAACTTCGCGCTCCGTTCTCCGTTTTATTGGAATCTTTTTTTGATTTTAAGTGTTTTCGGAAATCTAGCTTATTTTTTGAAAAAAATATATTCAACAAACAAAAATAAGGGTAGTCCGGACAAAAGTAGGATGCAACCCGAGGACTTCTCGAGGGGTCACCCATCCTATTACTACTCTAGCCCAAGAATGCATAACTTCAAAGTTCTAATGGGATCCGGTGCGTCAGTGCTGGTATGATTGCATCAATCCATCCTAGCGCTCAATTTTCTCTTAAACCCTTTCCTCCCCTCCCCGTTCTCAAAAAATAAGGCACGTAAGTGCAAACCTTTAACGACGCGTAACTTCACGCTCCATTATTTGATTTATGCGATTCTTTTTTTGATCTTGAGT
Organism: Lycium ferocissimum; assembly: GCF_029784015.1. Lineage (NCBI taxonomy): Eukaryota > Viridiplantae > Streptophyta > Magnoliopsida > Solanales > Solanaceae > Lycium > Lycium ferocissimum. The sequence continues at coordinate 68,278,657 of NC_081349.1, forward strand.
ATTTCTCCTGTATCTATCATAATTTTTCAAAAAAAAATATATTAAACGGACGAAAATGAGCATAGTCCGGAGAAAAGGAGGGATGCAACACGAGGACTTCCAAGTGGGTCACCCATCCTAGTACTACTCTCGCCCAAGCACGCTTAACTTCGGAGTTCTGATGGGATCCGGTGCGTTAGTACTGGTATGATCGCATCCATCAGTCCTAGCACTCAAAATTCTCTTAAACCCTTTCCTCCCCCTCCTCCTTCTCGTAAAATAAGGCGTGTAAGTGCAAACCTTTAAATACGCGTAACTTCACGCTCCGTTATCTATTTTATGCGATTCTTTTTATGATCTTGAGTATTTCTCTGAGATCTAGCTTATTTTTTGAAAAAAAATATATTAAATAGACGAAAATGAGCAAAGTCCAGGCAAATGGAGGGAACCAACATGAGGACTTCTCTGGGGGTCACCCATCCTAGTACTACTCTCACCCAAGCACGCTTAACTTCAGAGTTCCGATGGGATTCGGTGAGTTAATGCTGGTATGATCGCATCAATCAGTCCTTGTACTCAAAATTCTCTTAAACCCTTTCTTCCCCCTCCCCTTTCTCGAAAAATATGGCGCGTAAGTGAAAACCTTTAAATACGCGTAACTTCGCGCTCCGTTATCCGTTTTATGCGATTCTTTTTTTTATTTTGAGTATTTTTCGGAGATCTAGCTTATTTTTTGAAAAAAATATATTAAATAGACGAAAATGAGCATAGTCCGGACAAAAAGAGGGATGCAACACGAGGACTTCCCGGGGGTCACCCATCCTATTACTACTCTCGCCCAAGCACGCTTAACTTCGGAGTTCTGATGGGATCCGGTGCGTTAGTGATGGTATGATCGCATCCATCAGTCCTAGCGCTCAAAATTCTCTTAAACCCTTTCCTCCCCTTCCCCCTTCTCGAAAAATAAGGCGCGTAAGTGCAAACCTTTAAATACGCATAACTTCACGCTCCGTTATCCGTTTTATGCGATTCTTTTTTGATCTTGAGTATTTCTCTGAGATCTAGCTTATTTTTCGAAAAAATATATTTTAAACAGATGAAAATAAGCATAGTCCGGACAAAAGGAGGGATGCAACACGAGGACTTCCCAGGGGGTCACCCATCCTATTACTACTCTCGCCCAAGCGTGCTTAATTTCGGAGTTCTGATGGGATCCGGTGCGTTAGTGCTGGTATGATCGCATCCATCAGTCCTAGCGCTCTAAATTCTCTTAAACCCTTTCCTCCCTCTTCCCCTTCTCTAAAAATAATTCGCATAAGTGGAAACCTTTAAATACGCGTAACTTCGCGCTCCGTTATCCATCTTATGTGATTCTTTTTTTGATTTTGAGTATTTTTAAGAAATCTAGCTTATTTTTTGAAAAAAAATATATATTAAACAGATGAAAATGAGCGTAGTCCGGACAAATAGAGGGAAGCAACACGAGGACTTCTCAGGGGGTCACCCATCCTAGTACTACTCTCGCCCAAGCATGCTTAACTTCAGAGTTCTGATGGGATCCGGTGCGTCAGTGCTGGTATGATCGCATCCATCCGTCCTAGTGCTCAATTTTCTCTTAAACCCTTTCCTCCCCCTCCCCCTTCTCTAAAAATAAGGCACGTAAGTGCAAACCTTTAAATACGCGTAACTTCATGCTCCGTTATCTGTTTTATGCGATTCTTTTTTTGATCTTGAGTATTTCTCCGAGATCTAGCTTATTTTTAGAAAAAAAACATATATTAAACACACAAAAATGAGTGTAGTCCGGAAAAATGGAGGGAAGCAACACGAGGACTTCTCAGGGGGTCACCCATCCTAGTACTACTCTAGCCCAAGCATGCTCAACTTCAGAGTTCTGATGGGATCCGAAGCGTCAGTGCCGGAATGATCGCATCCATCCATCCTAGTGCTCAATTTTCTTACCAACCCTTTCCTCCCCCTCCCCGTTCTCGAAAAATAAAGCGCGCAAGTGCAAACCTTTAAATTCGCATAACTTGGCGCTCCGTTCTCTGTTTTATGCAATTCTTTTTTTGATCTTGAGTCTTTCTCCGAGATCTAGCTTATTTTTCTAAAAATAAATATTAAATAGAAAAAAAAGAGTAGTCCGGACAAAAGGAGGGATGCAACACGATGACTTCCCGGGGGGTCAGCCATCCTAGTATTACTCTCGCCCAAGCATGCTTAACTTCAGAGTTTTGATGGGATCCGATGCGTCAGTGCTGGTATGATCGCATCCATCCGTCCTAGCTCTCAATTTTCTCTTAAACCCTTTCCTCCCCCTCCCCCTTCTCTAAAAATAAGGCGCGTAAGTGCAAACCTTTAAATACGCATAACTTCGCGCTCCGTTATCCATTTTATACGATTCTTTTTTTGATCTTGAGTATTTTTCTGAGATTTAGCTTATTTTTCAAAAAAAAATATATTAAACAGATGAAAATGAGAGTAGTCTGGACAAATGGAGGAAAGCAACACGAGGACTTCTCAGGGGGTCACCTATCCTAGGACTACTCTAGCCCAAGAATGCTTAACTTCAGAGTTCTAATGGGATCCGGTGCGTCAGTGCTGGTATGATCGCATCAATCCATCCTAGCGCTCAATTTTCTCTTAAACCCTTTCCTCCCCCTCCCTATTCTTGAAAAATAAGGTGCGTAAATGCAAACCCTTAACTACGCGTAACTTCACGCTCCATTAATTGTTTTATGCGATTCTTTTTTTGATCTTGAGTATTTCTCCAAGATCTAGCTTATTTTCCAAAATACATATATTAAACGGACGAAAATGAGCGTAGTCCAAACAAAAGGAGGATGCAACACGAGGACTTCCCGGGGGGTCACCCATCCTAGTACTACTCTCGCCCAAGCATGCTTAACTTCGGAGTTCTGATGGGATCCGGTGCGTTAGTGCTGGTATGATCGCATCCATCAGTCCTAGCGCTCAAAATTCTCTTAAACCCTTTCCTCCCCTTCCCCTTCTCGAAAAATAAGGCGCGTAAGTGCAAACCTTTAAATACGCGTAACTTCACGCTCCGTTATCCGTTTTATGCGATTCTTTTTTTGATCTTGAGTATTTTTTCGAGATCAAGCTTTTTTTTTGAAAAAAATATATTAAATAGATGAAAATGAGAAAAGTCCGGACAAATGGAGGGATGCAACACGAGGACTTCTCAGGGGGTCACCCATCCTAGTACTACTCTCGCCCAAGCACGCTTAACTTCAGAGTTCTGATGGGATCCGGTGCGTTAGTGCTGGTATGATCGCATCCATCAGTCCTAGCGCTCTAAATTCTCTTAAACCCTTTCCGCCAACCCCCTCTTCTCTAAAAATAAGGCGCGTAAGTGAAAACCTTTAAATACGCAAAACTTCGTGCTCCGTTATCCGTTTTATGCGATTATTTTTTAGATATTGAGTATTTTTCCGAGATCTAGCTTATTTTTCGAAAAAAATATATTAAAAAGATGAAAATGAGCGTAGTCCTGACAAAAGGAGGGATGCAACACGAGAACTTCCCAGGGGGTCACCCATCCTAGTATTACTCTCGCCCAAGCACGCCTAACTTCGGAGTTCTGATGGGATCCGATGCGTTAGTCTTTGGTATGATCGCATCGGTCCATAGCTAGTGCTCAAATTTTCTCTTAAACCCTTTCCTCCCCCTCCCCCCTTCTCTAAAAATAAGGCGCGTAAGTGCAAACCGTTAAATACGCATAACTTCGCGCTTCGTTATCCGTTTCATACGATTCTTTTTTTTTATCTTGAGTATTTTTTCGAGATTTAGCTTATTTTAAAAAAAAAATATATTAAATAGATGAAAATGAGCGTAGTCCGGAAAAAAGGAGGGATGCAACACGATGACTTCCCGGGGGGTCACCCATCCTAGTACTACTCTCGCCCAAGCACGCTTAACTTCGGAGTTCTGATGGGATCTAGTGCGTTAGTGCTGGTATGATCGCATCCATCAGTCCTTGCGCTCAAAATTCTCTTAAACCCTTTCCTCCCCTCCCCCTTCTAAAAAAATAAGGCGCGTAAGTGAAAACCTTTAAATACGCGAAACTTCACGCTCCGTAATCCGTTTTATGCGAATCTTTTTTGATCTTGCGTATTTCTTCGACATCTAGCTTATTTTTTCAAAAACAATATATATTAAATAGACCAAAATGAGCGTAGTCTGGACAAAAGGAGAAATGCAACACGAGGACTTCCTAGGGGGTCACCCATCCTATTACTACTCTCGCCCAAGCGTGCTTAATTTCGGAGTTCTGATGGGATCTGGTGCGTTAGTGCTGGTATGATCGCATCCATCAGTCGTAGCGCTCTAAATTCTCTTAAACCCTTTCCTCCCTCTTCCCCTTCTCTAAAAATAATGCGCGTAAGTGGAAACCTTTAAATACGCGTAACTTCGCGCTCCGTTATCCGTTTTATGCGATTCTTTTTTTGATTTTGAGTATTTTTCGGAAATCTAGCTTATTTTTTGAAAAAAAAAATATATATTAAACAGACGAAAAATGAGCGTATATTCCGACAAAAGGAGGGATGCAACACGAGGACTTCCCAGGGGGTCACCCATCCTAGTACTACTCTCGCCCAAGCATGCTTAACTTCGGAGTTCTGATGGGATCCGGTGCGTTAGTGCTGGTATGATCGCATCCATCCATCCTAGTGCTATATTTTTCTTAAACCCTTTCCTCCCCCTTCTCGAAAAATAAGGCGCGTAAGTGCAAACCTTTAAATTCGCATAACTTCGCGCTCCGTTCTCCGTTTTATGCGATTCTTTTTTTGATCTTGAGTATTTCTTCGAGATCTAGCTTATTTTTTGAAAAAAATATATTAAATAGACGAAAATGAGAGTAGTCCAGACAAATAGAGGGAAGCAACACAAGGACTTCTCAGGGGGTCACCCATCCTAGTACTACTCTCGCCCAAGCATGCTTAATTTCGGAGTTCTGATGGGATCCGGTGCGTTAGTGCTGGTATGATCGCATCCATCCATCCTAGCGCTCAATTTTCTCTTAAACCCTTTCCTCCCCCTTTTTGAAAAATAAGGCGCATACGTACAAACCTTTAAATACGCGTAACTTTACGCTCCGTTATCCGTTTTATGCGATTTTTTAATTTTTTTTTTTGAGTATTTTTCCGAGATCTAGCTTATTTTAAAAAAAATATATATTAAATAGACAAAAATGAGCGTAGTCCGGACAAAAGGAGGGATGCAACACGATGACTTCCCAAGGGGTCACCCATCCTAGTACTACTCTCGCCCAAGCACGCTTAACTTTCGGAGTTCTGATGGGATCCGGTGCGTTAGTGCTGGTATGATGATCGCATCCATCTATCCTAGCGCTCAAATTTTCTCTTAAACCCTTTCCTCCCCCCCCCCCTTCTCGAAAAATAAGGCGCGTAAGTGCAAACCTTTAAATACGCATAACTTCGCGCTCCGTTATCCGTTTTATGCCATTTTTTTTTATTTTGAGTATTTCTCCGAGATCTAGCTTATTTTTCGAAAAGAAATATATTAAATAGACAAAAATGAGCGTAGTCCGGACCAAAGGAGGGATGCAACACGAGGACTTCCTAGGGGGTCACCCATCCTAGTACTACTCTCGCCCAAGCATGCTTAACTTCGAAGTTCTGATGGGATCCGGTGCGTTAGTGCTAGTATGATCGCATCCATCAGTCCTAGCGCTCTAAATTCTCTTAAACCCTTTCCTCCACCTCCCTCTTCTAAAAAAATAAGGCGCGTAAGTGCAAACCTTTAAATACGCATAACTTCGCGCTCCGTTATCCGTTTTATACGATTCTTTTTTTGATCTTGAGTATTTTTCCGAGATTTAGCTTATTTTTAAAAAAAATATATATTAAACAGACGAAAATGAGCGTAGTCCGGACAAAAGGAGGGATGCAACACGATGACTTCCCGGGGGGTCACCCATCCTAGTACTACTCTCGCCCAAGCATGCTTAACTTCGGAGTTCTGATGGGATCCGGTGCGTTAGTGCCGGTATGATCGCATCCATCTTTCGTAGCGTTCAAAAGTCTCTTTAACCCTTTCCTCACCCTCCTCCTTCTTTAAACATAAGGCGCGTAAGTGAAAACCTTTAAATAGGCATAACTTCGCGCTCCGTTATCCGTTTTATGCGATTCTTTTTTTTCTCTTGAGTATATTTCTGAGATTTGGCTTATTTTTTGAAAAAATATATATATTAAACAGATGAAAATGAGCATAGTCCGGACAAAAGGAGGGATGCAACACGAGGACTTCCCGGGGGTCACCCATCCTAGTACTACTCTCGCCCAAGCATGCTTAACTTCGGAGTTCTGATGGGATCCGGTGCGTTAGTGCTGGTATGATCGCATCCCTCCGTCATAGCGCTCAATTTTCTCTTAAACCCTTTCCTCCCTCTCCCCCTCCTCAAAAAATAAAGCGTGTAAGTGCAAACCTTTAAATACGCGTAACTTCACGCTCCGTTATCTGTTTTATGCGATTCTTTTTTTTAATCATTAGTATTTTTCCGAGATTTGGCTTATTTCCGGAAAAAATATATATTAAACAGACAAAAATGAGCATAGTCCAGACAAAAAGAGGGATGCATCGCGATGACTTCCCGGGGGATCACCTATCCTATTACTACTCTCGCCGAAGCGTGCTTAACTTCGGAGTTCGATGGGATCCGGTGCGTTAGTCTTTGGTATGATCGCATCCATCCGTCCTAGCGCTCTAAATTTTCTCTTAAACCCTTTCCTCCCCCCCCCCCTTCTCTCAAAAAATAAGGCGCGTAAGTGCAAACCTTTAAATACGCGTAACTTCACGCTCCGTTATCTGTTTTATGCGATTCTTTTTTTGATCTTGAGTATTTCTCCGAGATCTAGCTTATTTTTTAAAAAAAAATATATATTAAATAGACAAAAATGAGCGTAGTCCGGACAAAAGGAGGGATGCAACACGAGGACTTCTCAAGGGGTCACCCATCCTAGTACTACTCTCGCCCAAGCATGCTTAACTTCGGAGTTCGATGGGATCCGTGCGTGCGTTAGTGGTATGATCGTATCCATCAGTCCTAGCACTCAAAATTCTCTTAAACCCTTTCCTCCTCCTCCCCCTTCTCCAAAAATAAGGCGCGTAAGTGCAAACCTTTAAATACGCATAACTTCGCGCTCCGTTATCCATTTTATACGATTCTTTTTTATTTTGAGTATTTTTCCGAGATCTAGCTTATTTTTCAAAAAAAATATATATTAAATAGATGAAAATGAGCGTAGTCCGGACAAAAGGAGGGATGCAACACGAGGACTTCCTAGGGGGTCACCCATCCTAGTACTACTCTCGCCCAAGCACGCTTAACTTCGGAGTTCTGATGGGATCCGGTGCGTTAGTGCTGGTATGATCGCATCCATCGTCCTAGCGCTCAAAATTCTCTTAAACCCTTTCCTCCCCCTCCCCCTTCTCTAAAAATAAGGCGCGTAAGTGCAAACCTTTAAATACGCGTAACTTCACGCTCCGTTATCTGTTTTATGCGATTTTTTTTTTTGATCTTGAGTATTTTTCCGAGATCTAGCTTATTTTTCAAAAAAAATATATTAAATAGATGAAAATGAGCATAGTCCGGACAAAAGGAGGGATGCAACACGAGGACTTCCAGGGGGGTCACCCATCCTAGTACTACTCTCGCCCAAGCATGCTTAGCTTCAGAGTCCTGATGAGATCTAGTGCGTTAGTGTTGGTATGATCACATCCATCCGTCCTAGCGCTTAATTTTCTCTTAAACCCTTTCCTCCCCCTCCCCCTTCTCTAAAAATAAGGCGCGTAAGTGCAAACCTTTAAATACGCATAACTTCGCGCTCCGTTATCCGTTTTATACGATTCTTTTTTTTTGATCTTGAGTATTTTTTCGAGATCTAGCTTATTTTTAAAAAAAATATATTAAACAGACGAAAATGAGCATAGTCCGGACAAAAGGAGGGATGCAACACGAGGACTTCCCAGGGGGTCACCCATCCTAGTACTACTCTCGCCCAAGCATGCTTAACTTCGGAGTTCTGATGGGATCCGGTGCGTTAGTGCTGGTATGATCGCATCCATCATTCCTAGCGCTTAAAATTCTATTAAACCCTTTCCCCCTCCCCCTTCTCTAAAAATAAGGCGCGTAAGTGCAAACCTTTAAATACGCGTAACTTCACGCTCCGTTATCTGTTTTATGCGATTCTTTTTTTATCTTGAGTATTTCTCGGAGATCTAGCTTATTTTTAAAAAAATATATATTAAACAGATGAAAATGAGCGTAGTCCGGACAAAAGGAGGATGCAACACGAGGACTTCCCAGAGGGTCACCCATCCTAGTACTACTCTCGCCCAAGCATGCTTAACTTCGGAGTTCTGATGGGATCCGGTGCGTTAGTGCTGGTATGATCGCATCCGTCTTTCCTAGCGCTCTAAATTTTCTCTTAAACCCTTTCCTCCCCTTCCCTTTCTCAAAAAATAAGGTGCGTAAGTGCAAACCTTTAAATAAGCGTAACTTCGTGCTCCGTTCTCCGTTTTATGCGATTCTTTTTTTGATTTTGAGTATTTTTCGGAGATCTAGCTTATATTTTGAAAAAAAATATATTAAACTGCCAAAAATGAGCGTAGTCCGGACAAAATGAGGGATGCAACACGAGGACTTCCCAAGGGGTCACCCATCCTAGTACTACTCTCGCCCAAGCACGCTTAACTTCGGAGTTCTGATGGGATCCGGTGCGTTAGTGCTGGTATGATCGCATCCATCAGTCCTAGCGCTCAAAATTCTCTTAAACCCTTTCCTCCCCCTCCCCTTCTCTAAAAATAAGGCGCGTAAGTGCAAACCTTTAAATACGCGTAACTTCGCGCTCCGTTCTCCGTTTTATGCGATTCTTTTTTTGATCTTGAGTATTTGTCCGAGATCTAGCTTATATTTTGAAAAAAAAGATATTAAACCGCCAAAAATGAGCGTAGTCCGGACAAAAGGAGGGAAGCAACACGAGGACTTCTCAGGGGGTCACCCATCCTAGTACTACTCTCGCCCAAGCATGCTTAACTTCAGAGTTCTGATGGGATCCGGTGCGTTAGTGCTGGTATGATCGCATCCATCCGTCCTAGCGCTCAATTTTCTCTTAAACCCTTTCCTCCCCCTCCCCTTCTCTAAAAATAAGGCGCGTAAGTGCAAACCTTTAAATACGCATAACTTCACGCTCCGTTATCCGTTTCATACGATTCTTTTTTTGATCTTGAGTATTTTTTCGAGATTTAGCTTATTTAAAAAAAATATATATTAAATAGATGAAAATGAGAGTAGTAGTCGGACAAAAGGAGGGATGCAACACGAGGACTTCTCAGGGGGTCACCCATCCTAGTACTACTCTCGCCCAAGCATGCTTAACTTCGGAGTTCTGATGGGATCCGGTGCGTTAGTGCTGGTATGATCGCATCCATCCGTCCTAGCGCTCAATTTTCTCTTAAACCCTTTCCTCCCCCTCCCCCTTCTCTAAAAATAAGGCGCGTAAGTGCAAACCTTTAAATACGCATAACTTTGCGCTCCGTTATCCGTTTTATATGATCGATTCTTTTTTTTTTGATCTTGAGTATTTCTCCGAGATCTAGCTTATTTTTAGAAAAAAAAATATATTAAACAGATGAAAATGAGCGTAGTCTGGACAAAAGGAGGGATGCAACACGAGGACTTCCCAGGGGGTCACCCATCCTAGTACTACTCTCGCCCAAGCATGCTTAACTTCAGAGTTCTAATGGGATCCGGTGCGTTAGTGCTGGTATGATCGCATCCATCCGTCCTAGCGCTCAATTTTCTCTTAAACCCTTTCCTCCCCCTCCCCCTTCTCTAAAAATAAAGCGCGTAAGTGCAAACCTTTAAATACGCGTAACTTCACGCTCCGTTATCTGTTTTATGCGATTCTTTTTTTGATCTTGAGTATTTCTCCGAGATCCAGCTTATTTTTTGAAAAAATATATATATTAAATAGACGAAAATGAGCGTACTCCGGACAAAAGGAGAGATAAAACACGAGGACTTCCCCATCCTAGTACTACTCTCGCCCAAGCACGCTTAACTTCGGAGTTCTGATGGGATCCGGTGCGTTAGTGCTGGTATGATCGCATCCATCAGTCCTAGCGCTCAAAATTCTCTTAAACCCTTTCCTCCCCCCCCCCTTCTCAAAAAATAAGGCGCGTAAGTGCAAACCTTTAAATACGCGTAACTTCACGCTCCGTTATCTGTTTTATACGATTCTTTTTTTGATCTTGAGTATTTCTCCGAGATCTAGCTTATTTTTAAAAAAAATATATATTAAATAGAATAAAATGAGCATAGTCCGGACAAAAGGAGGGATGCAACACGATGACTTCCCGGGGGGTCACCCATCCTAGTACTACTCTCGCCCAAGCACGCTTAACTTCGGAGTTCTGATGGGATCCGGTGCGTTAGTGCTGGTATGATCGCATCCATCAGTCCTAGCGCTCAAAATTCTCTTAAACCCTTTCCTCCCCCTCCCCTTTCTCGAAAAATAAGGCGCGTAAGTGCAAACCTTTAAATACGCGTAACTTCACGCTCCGTTATCCGTTTTATGCGATTCTTTTTTTGATTTTGAGTATTTTTTCGAGATCTAGCTTATTTTTTGAAAAAAAATATATTAAATAGACGAAAATGAGCGTAGTCCGGACAAATGGAGGGAAGCAACACGAGGACTTCTCAGGGGGTCACCCATCCTAGTACTACTCTCGCCCAAGCATGCTTAACTTCAGAGTTCTGATGGGATTCGGTGCGTTAGTGCTGGTATGATCGCATCCATCAGTCTTAGCGCTCAAAATTCTCTTAAACCCTTTCCTCCCCTTCCCCCTTCTCAAAAAATAAGGCGCGTAAGTGCAAACCTTTAAATACGCGTAACTTCACGCACCGTTATCGGTTTTATGCGATGCTTTTTTTTTATTTGAGTATTTTTCTGCGATCTAGCTTATTTTTTCTAAAAAAAATATATTAAACAGATAAAAATGAGAGTAGTCCGGACAAAAGGAGGGAATCAACACGAGGACTTCTCAGGGGGTCACCCATCCTAGTCCTACTCTCTTTTAAACACGCTTAACTTCGGAGTTCTGATGGGATCCGGTGCGCTAGTGCTCGTATGATCGCATCCATCAATCCTAGCGCACAAAATTCTCTTAAACCCTTTCCTACCCCTCCCCCTTCTCGAAAAATAAGGCGCGTAAGTGAAAACCTTTAAATACGCGTAACTTCGTGCTTCGTTATCGATTTTATGCGATTCTTTTTTTGATCTTGAGTATTTTTTCGAGATCTAGCATATTTTTCAAAAAAATATATATTAAATAGATAAAAATGATCGTCGTTCGGACAAAAGAAGGGATGCAACACGAGGACTTCCTAAGGGTTCACCCATCCTAGTACTACTCTCGCCCAAACACTCTTTAACTTTAGAGTTCTGATGGGATCCGGTGCGTAAGTGCTAGTATGATCGCATCCATTCGTCCTAGCGCTCAATTTTCTCTTTAACCCTTTCCTCCCCCTCCCCCTTCTCTAAAAATAAGGCGCGTAAGTGCAAACCTTTAAATACGCATAACTTCGCGCTCCGTTATCCGTTTTATGCGATTCTTTTTTTGATCTTGAGTATTTCTCCGAGATCTAGCTTATTTTTTAAAAAAAAATATATTAAATAGACAAAAATGAGCGTAGTCCGGACAAAAGGAGGGATGCAACACGAGGACTTCCTAGGGGGTCACCCATCCTAGTACTACTCTCGCCCAAGCATGCTTAAATTTAGAGTTCTGATGGGATCCGGTGCGTCAGTGCTGTATGATCGTACCCATCAGTCCTACCGACCTATTTTCTCTTAAACCCTTTCCTTCCCCTCCCCCTTCTCGAAAAATAAGGCGCGTAAGTGAAAACCTTTAAATACGAGTAACTTCACGCTCTGTTATTTGTTTTATGCGATTCTTTTTTTGATCTTGAGTATTTCTCCCAGATCTAGCTTATTTTTTGAAAAAATATATATTAAACAGACTAAAATGAGCATAGTATGGACAAAAGGAGGAAACCAACATGAGCACTTCCCAGGGGGTCACCCATCCTAGTACGACTCTCGGCCAAGCGTGCTTAACTTCGGAGTTCTGATGGGATCCGTTGCGTTAGTGCTGGTATGATCATATCCATCAGTCGTAGTGCTCTAAGTTCTCTTAAACCCTTTCCTCCCTCTTCCCCTTCTCTAAAAATAATGCGCGTAAGTGGAAACCTTTAAATACGCGTAACTTCGCGATCCGTTATACGTTTTATGCGATTCTTTTTTTTTGATTTTGAGTATCTTTCGGAAATCTTGCTTATTTGTGACACCCCAAAATTTTTAAATTAACACTTGAATTTTTGATTTACCATATCTTGATAGGAAGGGTATATATTACTTCGCACTTCCTGAACGTGAATTTCATGATATTTGGAATTTGTTTGAAGTGTTATGGGTAGTTATGTAAACTACTCCTACAATTATTATCTTAGTAAATTATTAAATAGATTAGATATTTATGTATTTTGGGCAGCGAGATCTTTTGTAGTAAAACCAAAATAAAAAGAAAAAAGTTTGCATAGGTTATCCAAAGGTAAATATATACCGGGGGTTGCCTAAGTTTTCTCTCCCCAAGCCTCTTGATATTTCTGTGGGATTTCTCCACCAAATAAAACCCCAAAAGCTCTCTCTTCTCTCATGACTTATTCATCCTCCAAAATCAACCATCAAGCTTAAAACTTTTTTTTACGTGGTTGAGCCACAAGCCACTCCGACAATATTGAGGTAAGTTGCAAAACCTGTATATTTAAAACAATTGTTAGCGAAAAAGAAAACCTCCTTGTATAAAATTTAGTTTTAAGTAATCCAAGATGTTCTAGAAAGCTATTTCATAGATCTACAACTTTTTTCGGTGCTCCAAAACCCAGCTTTGCTTGAAAAAAATATTTAAAAAATAAGGGTGATTAAATGTAGGGAAGGCACCCGTTATCTTGTTTTATAAACCCTCCATGTACTACTGTTAGTATTTTGGGCATATATTTTTGTATGAAAGTGCTACTGGGGTGATTTAAATTTCTATAGAACTCCAAGACATATATCCACAACATTCATTATACCACAAAGTCTATTTTTTGTTGTTTAATTTCTTCTTTAAAAACCGAGTCACAATACCTTATTTTAAAAGCGTAACTTCACGCTCCGTTATCGTTTTATGCGATTCTTTTTTTAGGGTGATTTTCACCAATATCGTGGTTAGTTTTGATATATATTCGAAACTATTGAACTTAATTAGATATTTGATTGTGTGTTTAAGGCATATGTATACTCTTGTACAAGCTAGCTTAAATTGGCTAAGGAAGTCATTTTCATATTTACTTGATCGCATTTTCTTTGGGATTTATAACTTCTTGATGTTTGTTTGAGCTTTGTGAAACTTTAAAAGCTCTTCAAGGTTTGCATTTTAATTCTTTTTTTGAACTTTTCTTCGAGATAGTTTGTTTTGGTTGAGATATTGTGAGAAAGCTTTGAATCTTGGTGAAATAATATCTACTTAAGTCGGCCTGTCATATTGGCTTTGTTGCTACTTTGATAGCGTACTTGCTTTGTGGGCTGAGAAGAATATCTTGAGACACATCCATATGATAACATGATCATTGAGAGTATAATTTTGTGATTGAGTTATAAGTATGCACCTTTGAAACTTGTTCACATGGGCCTATTTTCGCTACTAAATTATTGTGAATATCTTATTAAAAAAATTTCTTCTAATCGTTGAAGTATGAAATTTGATTTTGTTTCACAAGTGGCATCCTACAAAAAAGGGTGTGCTACATTATTTTTCAAAAAAATATATATTAAACAAATGAAAATGAAAGTAGTCCGGAGAAAAAGAGGGATGCAACACAAGAACTTCCCAGGGGGTTACCCATCCTAGTACTACTCTTCCGATGCACGCTTAACCTGACCTTTCGATGGGATCATGAGTTAGTCTTCGTATGATCGCATCCATTCGTCCTTAGCGCTCAAAATTCTCTTAAACCCTTTCTGCCCCTTCCCCCTTCTCGATAAATAAGGCACGTAAGTGCAAACCTTTAAATACGCGTAACTTCACGCACTGTTACCTGTTTTATGCGATTCTATTTTTGATCTTGAGTATTTCTGCAAGATCTAGCTTATTTTTCAAAAAAAAATATATATATATATTAAAAAGGCGAAAATGATCATAGTACGGACAAAAAGAGGGATGCAACACGAGGAATTCCCAGGGGTTCACCCATCCTAGTACTACTCTCGCCGAAGCACGCTTAACTTTTGAGTTCTGATGGGATCCGATGCGTTAGTACTTGTATGATCGCATCCATCAGTCCTAGCACTCAAAATTCTCTTAAACCCTTTCCTCCCCCTCCTTCTTCGCGAAAAATAAGGCGTGCACGTACAAACCTTTAAATACGCGTAACTTCACGCTTCGTTATCTGTTTTATGCTATTGTTTCTTTGATCTTGAGTATTTCTCCGAGAACTAGTTTATTTTTTTGAAAAAAATATATTAAACAGATGAAAATGAGCGTAGTCCGGACAAAAGGAGGGATGCAACACGAGGACTTCCCAGGGGGTCACCCATCCTATTACTACTCTCGCCCAAGCGTGCTTAATTTCGGAGTTCTGATGGGATCTGGTGCGCTAGTGCTGGTATGATCGCATCCATCAGTCTAAACCCTTTCCTCCCTCTTCCCCTCCTCTAAAAATAATGCGCCTAAGTGGAAACCTTTAAATACGCGTACTTTGCGCTCGGTTATCCATTTTATGCGATTTTTTTTTATTTTGAGTATTTTTTTGAAATCTAGCTTAGTTTTTGGAAAAAAATAAATTAAATAGATGAAAATGATCGTAGTCCGAAGACAAAGAGGGATGCAGCGTGAGGACTTCCCAGGGGGTCACCCATCCTAGTACTAGCCTCGCCGAAGCATGCTTATATTCCGAGTTCTGATGGGATCCGATGCGTTAGGGCTGGTATGATCGCATCCATCAGTTTCAGCGCTCTAAATTGTCTTAAACCCTTTCCTCCCTCTTCCCTTTCTCTAAAAATAATGCGCGTAAGTGGAAACATTTAAATACGCGTAACTTTGCGCTAGGCCATCCGTTTTATGCGATTCTTTTGTTGATTTTGAGTATTTTTCGAAAATATAGCATATTTTTGAGAAAAAAATATATTAAACAGACGAAAATGAGCGTAGTCCGGAGATAGAGAGGTATGCAACACGAGGAATTCCCAGGGGGTCACCCATCCTAGTACCACCCTCGCCCAAGCATGCTTAACTTCTGAGTTCTGATGGGATCCGGTGCGTTAGTGCTGGTATGATCGCATCCATTAGTCCTTGTGCTCAAAATTCTCTTAAACCCTTTCCTCCCCCTCCCCCTTCTCGAAAAATAAGCCCCGTAAGTGCAAACCTTCAAATAGGCGTAACTTCATGTCCGTTATCTGTTTTATGCGATTCTTTTTTTGATCTTGAGTATTTCTCCGAGATCTATCTTAATTTTTCAAAAAAAAATATATTAAACAGACAAAAATGAGCATAGTCCGGACAAATGGAGGGAATCAACACAAGGGCTTCTCAGGGGGTCACCCATCCTAGTACTACTCTCGCCCAATCATGTTTAGCTTCAATGTCCTGATGGGATCCAGTGCGTTAGTGTCGGTATTGTTATACCTCGCATTTCGTGCGTATTCGGAAAAATTGGAGATCATTCGGAATGCTAAGAAATAAGGCTTTAATTGGATCTTACTTAATGAGCATGTGATGTTTAAGGAAATATTGACGCGGAAATGTTAAGAAAGGTTAAGGGCGAAATTGGAATCTTGTAAATTAGTCCCGTGAATTTCCAAGAGCCTCCCATCGTTAATTGGGCCACAAAAATAAGATGAAAAAAATTATGGAAAACTTTAGGCCCAAGCCAAGAGTTGGCCGGCCATGGCCTAGCCTTGGCCCATGGGATGGTCATGTGCTATGCCATGTGCCAAATTAAATTATAAAAGGCATCAAGGATTCAAGAAAATTCAAGAAACAAGAGAAGAACAAGAACAAAAAAAAAAAAAAAAAAAGAAGGAGAAAGGCATTCGGTACGCCATAAGGGAAAATCATCCCTCAAAAATCTTGATCCCAAAATTGTTTTCTTGTGGTTTATATACTAATTCAAGGTCCCTTTTCGACGTGGCGTAGTTGTTTCGGAAGATTGAGCCTTGGTTTCTTTGTTTGGACAACTTGGCTAGGTGAAGAACTTGGAAGTAAAAGGTAAGATTTTATTTCCTTTTTCATGTTGTAAAGCCTTGGGCTATGTTGTAATGTGTAGGAATGAGTAAAAGTTATAGAAATACGGAGGTTTACAAAGTAAGTACATATATGTGTATGTAGCCGTGTAGGTGCATTATGGTATAGATGAGATGAGTTGAATTTTATGTTGTATTATGGTCATGGTTATTGTGGAATGTGTGTTGGAAATGGAAGTAGAACAAAATTGGAGGGAAATTGAGATTTGGCATGTGGCCGTGTAGGGCATGGCAATGGAATAGTTGATATGTAATTATGGAAATGCATTGTTTAGGTGCTAATTATGGTTGCTATTAATGAATTTGAGAAATGATAATGCGTTATGAGCATGTTAGTTAAAGAATGGAAGTTTTGGACGAGTTATGGTTTCGGTGGAAAATTTGTATATTTTGCGAATAATATGTAAAGATATATATAATGTCTCCAAATGATGTTGGGATGATCTTGGTAAGCAAATGAGTAAGTAAACATTGCTATTGGTTTGAAATGTGAAGTTAGTTTGGAAGTTGTGGCCTTATGTTGAAAGAAGATCATTCGTGATTAGTATGCGATTCTTGTTGCGAATTAATGTTGTTGGTTGGGTTGTTGTTGATCATTTTGAGCCGAGTAGAATCTCGGGGATGCTATATGTGTAGGGGAGATGCTTGCCCAAATTTTTATAGAACAATATTGGTTAAGTTTGGAAATTTTAAGTCTCTTGAATAGTAACCGGTCAATGTGACCATTTGCAGCATTTTTGGCGAAACGGGAAGTGAGTTTTGGAGAGCGTAAGAGGCGCAAAAGGTATGTAAAGCTCCGTTTTCCTTCTCTTGGCACGTCCTAGGTATACTAGGCTTGAATTCGTACTTCGGGGACAACTCTACTCTTTGTAATCCACGTTTGAAATTGTCCCACTTTCTTTCAAGAGAATTGAATTGGTTAAGTTGTAAGTAGGTAAGAAAGTGCTTAAACGCCTAAAACTTTTGTAAGTAAAACCCGATTACTTCAAGAACTTTCATAAGCGACTCCATAAAGCCTATTGTACATAATTTGTGTCCACCCCCTCGGTTGACCCGAGGTGGGCCCACTATTTCCGATTCTATCCTTTTGCAATTATGATTTATCTTCGAGCGGTTTTAAAGGAAACGTTTTAACTACTCCTCTACTTATTACTTAAAAATCGTTTAAAATATTCCGTTAAGTCCTATGATGTGTTCTGATATGTATCACGGATCCGAACGTTCCGTTCCGACTTAACTCTCCGTGATGTCCGAAAGGTACGCACTATGACTCCGTCCGATTTCATTGATTCGATTTGTCATTTGATATGCCTCATCGAGTCTCTGGAAATATGCATGTCATTTTTATTGCATTAGTTTCTCACTACTCCACTCGTGGATGCCTCAATATTTCCCACACTGAGCCCGGGCCAGGATATGTTCTCAAGCGTATTTCTCTGCATTGTTCGCCGCGCCCCGGTGTGAGGGGGGTGTGTATATACGTATACATGGGTTGTGGTGTATGATGTGCCATGTACGCTTATGCCGATATCTCGTTGATTATGTTCGATGTGGCCACCCGGTATGTTACGATCGTTTCGGAGATATTCCCCGCTCCGAAGTATGATGTGTTTTGGCGCGGGACAGAAGGGAGCGCCTCTGTTCTGTTCACCGAGCCCCATAGCGGGGCCGGCTTTGCATATGTTTTCTGCATGCATCACTTATGATTTCTGATACGCATTTTGATTACCTATGTACCTCGTTTGCTTTCTGCATATTCTTTCTGATTTTAGTTTTACTTATTACGCTCGCTTTACATATTCAAGACATTTTCCGTACCGACCCCTTTCTTCGGGGCCGTTTTCGTGCCACGCAGTACAGACGTTCGAGTTGTTGATTCGCTCGCTAGGTTATTTGCTCGGTCACTCGAAGTGCTCCTTTGTCCGAGCCCATATTTTGGTATAGACTTTTCGTTACATTTGTACATATTTATTCGGG
Source organism: Lycium ferocissimum (assembly GCF_029784015.1). Lineage (NCBI taxonomy): Eukaryota > Viridiplantae > Streptophyta > Magnoliopsida > Solanales > Solanaceae > Lycium > Lycium ferocissimum. The sequence continues at coordinate 68,297,001 of NC_081349.1, forward strand.
TACGACGGGGCCCCGTCCCGTCATATGATTACGTTTTGTTCGTAGAGGTCTGTAGACATGTGGTGTGGGTTCTGTATACGTTTGTGAGTTTTGCGTACGATTATAGCTTATCTATATGTTGTAACGGCCTTATCGGCCTTCGTGCGCTATATCTGCTTGACCTGATTAAATTATTGTTTTCGTTTAATTTTAATATTTTGCTAATTTAGGATAAGGTACGTGTAAGTGCCTGGGCCTAGGGTACGAGTCGCGGCCTACGGAGTTGGGTCGTGACAAAAGTGGTATCGAGCGGTTAGGTCCTCGGAATGTCTACGGCACCGTGTCCGGCAGCCTTGTTTATGGTGTGAAGCCGGCCACACTTATAAACGTGGGGCTGCGGGGCATTTAGGAATCAATGACCTTTCTTCTCGTCTTAGATCGTGCGATAGAGCCGCAGTCAGGGGAAAGACCATTTCTCGACGCTTTCTTCTGCAGTAGGTACGCATTGATAGAAGATGAAGAGGTCGACCTTCGATGATAGGGGTGCCAACAAGGCCCCAAGGTATGCTCGGGACCTCGAGCTCGGGGCCCGGCGGGGAGGAGCCCCGGTTATTCTATTGAGACGGACCCTCGAGGATCCACCGCTACGATCCCCCCAGAGTGTTTGACCCCGGGAAGAGGTAGGGCCTAGCGGAGGAGCCCTAGCTATTCGATTGAGACTGATCCTTCGGAGGATCCGGCGACGATTCCTCCGGAGTCTGCGACCCCCAGTGAGGAGGATCTTCCAGAGAGCAGCTACGACACGGATCCGTCCGAGTATGGGGCGGGGGCACCGGGAGAGGAGCTCCCCGACATTGTGCCAGTCGCTCCTATGGTGGAGCACTATGTTCCGCCAGCTTCTTCAGCGAGCGTTACGCCGTACTCTGGCAGCCTTGTCCCGGTCATCGGTGAACCAGAGTCGTCGGACTACCTATATCTCTCGGATTCGGACGAGGGGGATGACGAGGAGGAGTACCTTCGCTCTATAGCCTTTACCGGATCGGCCGGGAGACGTTCGTCCACAGGTATACGAGTATTTATTGAAATTTGTTCTATATATGTGTGTATTTGTTACCTAACTGTTGCATAATGGCGGTAAGTCGGATTGTAAGGGCCGATAGTCAAATATTCGTAAATCGGGATAACTAAGGTGGGTTCATTATTGTAGTGGATCTGGGAGTCGAGGACGGAAGGTAGTTGTGTCCGTAGATGAAAGGTGAACACGGGGGATCAAGAAGGGTAAAATTGTAATTGTGTCACGAGGGCGTCCGAAAACACGTCGGGACCTTACTTTACCCCAAATTACGTGATGGAGGTCATGCAGTGGAGAGAACGCGAATATACCAGTATTAAAGTATTGTATTCCGACGAAGACTCAAAGTTAAGCGTGCTAGGGTGAGGGAAATTTCACGATGGGTGACCCCCCTGGGAAGTTTCTGAAAACTTTACAACTTCAGCCAAAAGAAGTAAATGGGAAGCTAGAGTAATCTAAAGGGACTTGGAATATACTGAGTAGATGAATATTTTAGGAGGTCACGTGGAACGAGGCAAATTAGACCGGTAAGGAAGAAGGGGACGTGTCACGATCTCGGAATTGGGGTGAGTTCGAATAGTGTTTGGAAATATTTTGTAGGTGAGATGATAGTGACTGCATGTCTGCGTAGGTGTGTGTCCCATATATAGTTGTATCAGCGGATATGTGTGTTCCGGCAACCCTTGGGGCGGTATAGAAAAGGCCTTGAGCGGACAAGGTAGCAAAGCTTAAATGGGAAATAGTATAAATGTCACAAATGCTATAAGACAAGTTGATGTTGTTCTTGCCACGGATTAAGTTCGGACGGTTCGGATGCACTGATATTTGGGAAAAAAAAAAAAAAAGAGAGAACGAGTAGGTGGGAGGTCAGAGGATCAGCACGTTGGGATCAAATATCGCCGGATTGAAATTGGGAATGTAGACATAGGGTAGAGTATAATCGGGTAATAGTGTAAGCACGCCCCTAAAGGGGGGAAGCAAGTATGAGGGACGCAAGTACAAGATAAAGACGGTCGAAGCTATAGCCTATTCGATACAAATGTTCGGACTACGGTTAAGATTTCTCGCCGGAGCAAGTTAGAAAAATCTGTAAGTCCACATGGTTTGACGACTAAGTGGGGGACAATAGAAGGGTTTAAGTTAAGAACAAAAGGATGATCCGGAGTAATGTGTTTAGGATATTTCAAGTTGGGTAGAAGATGATCTGAATGAATTGATCAGAATTAGCCGGCTATTAAAAGAGAGTAAATCTTTGTGTCATATGAAAGGTATAATAAGACTCGACGAGGAGAACAAGTCCAACTCAGGATATATTTTGGACATTGTTACGTTGTGCGTGAGGTAAGAATGTTGCGTAGTTAAGACGTGGCTTGGGTTGAGGTACGGTGGCGAGGTAACGTAGTCAGGAAATGAGACTGCATGACATGGCAGGTAATGGAACCCCCCCCCCCTAGAGACCTCTTAAGCTCCCATAAGACTAGTTGAACATTCGAGGACGAATGTTCTAAAGGGGGGAAGAATGTTATACCTCGCATTTCGTGCGTATTCGGAAAAATTGGAGATCATTCGGAATGCTAAGAAATAAGGCTTTAATTGGATCTTACTTAATGAGCATGTGATGTTTAAGGAAATATTGACGCGGAAATGTTAAGAAAGGTTAAGGGCGAAATTGGAATCTTGTAAATTAGTCCCGTGAATTTCCAAGAGCCTCCCATCGTCAATTGGGCCACAAAAATAAGATGAAAAAAATTATGGAAAACTTTAGGCCCAAGCCAAGAGTTGGCCGGCCATGGCCTAGCCTTGGCCCATGGGATGGTCATGTGCTATGCCATGTGCCAAATTAAATTATAAAAGGCATCAAGGATTCAAGAAAATTCAAGAAACAAGAGAAGAACAAGAACAAAAAAAAAAAAAAAAAAAGAAGGAGAAAGGCATTCGGTACGCCATAAGGAAAATCATCCCTCAAAAATCTTGATCCCAAAATTGTTTTCTTGTGGTTTATATACTAATTCAAGGTCCCTTTTCGACGTGGCGTAGTTGTTTCGGAAGATTGAGCCTTGGTTTCTTTGTTTGGACAACTTGGCTAGGTGAAGAACTTGGAAGTAAAAGGTAAGATTTTATTTCCTTTTTCATGTTGTAAAGCCTTGGGCTATGTTGTAATGTGTAGGAATGAGTAAAAGTTATAGAAATATGGAGGTTTACAAAGTAAGTACATATATGTGTATGTAGCCGTGTAGGTGCATTATGGTATAGATGAGATGAGTTGAATTTTATGTTGTATTATGGTCATGGTTATTGTGGAATGTGTGTTGGAAATGGAAGTAGAACAAAATTGGAGGGAAATTGAGATTTGGCATGTGGCCGTGTAGGGCATGGCAATGGAATAGTTGATATGTAATTATGGAAATGCATTGTTTAGGTGCTAATTATGGTTGCTATTAATGAATTTGAGAAATGATAATGCGTTATGAGCATGTTAGTTAAAGAATGGAAGTTTTGGACGAGTTATGGTTTCGGTGGAAAATTTGTATATTTTGCGAATAATATGTAAAGATATATATAATGTCTCCAAATGATGTTGGGATGATCTTGGTAAGCAAATGAGTAAGTAAACATTGCTATTGGTTTGAAATGTGAAGTTAGTTTGGAAGTTGTGGCCTTATGTTGAAAGAAGATCATTCGTGATTAGTATGCGATTCTTGTTGCGAATTAATGTTGTTGGTTGGGTTGTTGTTGATCATTTTGAGCCGAGTAGAATCTCGGGGATGCTATATGTGTAGGGGAGATGCTGCCCAAATTTTTATAGAACAATATTGGTTAAGTTTGGAAATTTTAAGTCTCTTGAATAGTAACTGGTCAATGTGACCATTTGCAGATTTTTGGCGAAACGGGAAGTGAGTTTTGGAGAGCGTAAGAGGCGCAAAAGGTATGTAAAGCTCCGTTTTCCTTCTCTTGGCACGTCCTAGGTATACTAGGCTTGAATTCGTACTTCGGGGACAACTCTACTCTTTGTAATCCACGTTTGAAATTGTCCCACTTTCTTTCAGTAGAATTGAATTGGTTAAGTTGTAAGTAGGTAAGAAAGTGCTTAAACGCCTAAAACTTTTGTAAGTAAAACCCGATTACTTCAAGAACTTTCATAAGCGACTCCATAAAGCCTATTGTACATAATTTGTGTCCACCCCTCGGTTGACCCGAGGTGGGCCCACTATTTCCGATTCTATCCTTTTGCAATTATGATTTATCTTCGAGCGGTTTTAAAGGAAACGTTTTAACTACTCCTCTACTTATTACTTAAAAATCGTTTAAAATATTCCGTTAAGTCCTATGATGTGTTACGATATGTATCACGGATCCGAACGTTCCGTTCCGACTTAACTCTCCGTGATGTCCGAAAGGTACGCACTATGACTCCGTCCGATTTCATTGATTCGATTTGTCATTTGATATGCCTCATCGAGTCTCTGGAAATATGCATGTCATTTTTATTGCATTAGTTTCTCACTACTCCACTCGTGGATGCCTCAATATTTCCCACACTGAGCCGGGCCAGGATATGTTCTCAAGCGTATTTCTCTGCATTGTTCGCCGCGCCCCGGTGTGAGGGGGCAGGTATATACGTACATGGGTTGTGGTGTATGATGTGCCATGTACGCTTATGCCGATATCCGTTGATTATGTTCGATGTGGCCACGGTATGTTACGATCCGTTTCGAGATATTCCCCGCTCCGAAGTATGATGTGTTTTGGCGCGGGACGAAGGGAGCGCTCGTTTCATTCACCGAGCCCCATAGCGGGGCCGGCTTTGCATATGTTTTCTGCATGCATCACTTATGATTTCTGATACGCATTTTGATTACCTATGTACCTCGTTTGCTTTCTGCATGTTCTTTCTGATTTTAGTTTTACTTATTACAGTCTCTGCTTTACATATTCAGTACATTTTCCGTACTGACCCCCTTTCTTCTCGGGGCCGCGTTTCGTGCCACGCAGTACGTACGTCCGAGTTGTTGATTCGCCGCTAGGTTATTTGCTCACCCTGAAGTGCTCCTTTGTCCGGAGCCCATATTTTGGTATAGACTTTTCTGTTACATTTGTACATATTTATTCTGGGTACGACGGGGCCCTGTCCCGTCATATGATTACGTTTTGTTCTGTAGAGGTCTGTAGACATGTGGTGTGGGTTCTGTATACGTTTGTGAGTTTTGCGTACGATTATAGCTTATCTATATGTTGTAACGGCCTTATCGGCCTTCGTGCGCTATATCTGCTTGACCTGATTAAATTATTGTTTCCGTTTACTTTTAATATTTTGCTAATTTAGGATAAGGTACGTGTAAGTGCCCAGCTAGGGTACGAGTCGCGGCCTACGGAGTTGGGTCGTGACAGGTATGATCCCATCCATCTGTCCTAGCGCTCAATTTTCTCTTAAACCCTTTCCTCCCCCTCCTCGTTCTCAAAAAATAAGGCTCGTAAGTGCAAACCTTTAAATACACATAACTTCGCGCTCCGTTATCCGTTTTATACAATTCGTTTTTTGATCTTGAGTTTTTTTTGAGATTTAGCTTTTTCTTTTTTAAAATATATACTAAATAGAAGAAAATGAGCGTAGTTCGGACAAAAGGAGGGATGCAACACGATGACTTCTCGAGGGGTCACCCATCTTAGCACTACTCTGGCCCAAGCACGCTTAACTTCGGAGTATCGGATCCGGTGCGTTTGTCTTTGGTATGATCGCATCCATCAGTCTTAGCACTCAAAATTCTCTAAAGCCCTTTCCTCTCCCTCCCCCTTCTCGAAAAATAAGGCGCGTAAGTGCAAACCTTTAAATACGCATAACTTCACGCTCTGTTATCGGTTTTATACTATTTTTTTTATGTTGATTATTTCTCTGAGCTCTAGCTTATTTTTGGAAAAAATATATATTAGAAAGAAAAAAATGACCGTAGTCCGGACAAAAGGATGGATGCAACACGAGGACTTCCTAGGGGTCACCCATCCAATTACTACTCTCGCCCAAGCGTGCTTATCTTCGGAGTTCTGATGGGATCCAGAGCGTTAGTGCTGGTATGATCACATCCATCAGCCGTAACGCTCTAAATTAACTTAAACCCTGTCCTCCCTCTTCCCCTTCTCTAAAAATAATGCGTGTAAGTGGAAACCTTTAAAGACACGTAACTTCGCGCTCCGTTATCCGTTTTATGCGATTCTTTTTTGATTTTGAATATTTTTCGGAAATCTAGCATTTTTTTTGAAAAAAAATATATTAAACAGACAAAAATTAGAGTAGCCCGGACAAATGGTGGGAATAAACACGAGGACTTCTCAGGGGGCCACCCATCCTAGTACTACTCTAGCCCGAGCATGCTTAACTTCAGAGTTCGGATGGGATCCATTGCATCAGTGCTGGTATGATCGCATCCATCTGTCCTAGCGCTCAATTTTCTCATAAACCCTTTCCTCTGCCTCCCCATCCACGAAAAATGAGGCGCGTAAGTGCAAACCTTTAAATACGCAAAACTTCGCGCTCCGTTATCCGTTTTATACGATTCGTTTTTTGATCTTGAGTTTTTTCCCGAGATTTAGCTTATTTTAAAAAAAATATATACTAAACAGACGGAAATGAACGTAGTCCGTACAAAAGGAGGGAAGCAACACGATGACTTCCTGGGGGGTCACCCATCTTAGTACTACTCTCGCCTAAGCATACTTAACTTTGGAGCTCTGATAGGATCCGGTGTGTTTGTGCTGGTATGATTGCATCCATAAGTCGTAGCGCCCAAAATTCTCTTAAACCCTTTCCTCCCCCTCCCCATTCTCGAAAAATAAGGCGTGTAAGTGCAAACCTTTAAATACGCATAACTTCACGCTCCGTTATTTGTTTTATGCCATTCCCTTTTTGATCTTGATTATTTCTCCGAGATCTAGTTTATTTTTCGAAAAAAATATATGAGACAGAAAAAAATGAACGTAGTCCGGACAAAAGGAGGGATGCAACACGAGGACTTCGTAGGAGGTCACCCATCCTATTACTACTCCTGCGCAAACGTGCTTATCTTCGGAGTTCTGATGGGATCCAGAGTGTTAGTGCTGGTATGATCGCATCCATCAGTCATAGCGCTCAATTTTTTCTTAAAACCTTTCTTCCCCGTTCCCCTTCTCTAAAACTAAAGCGCGTAAGTGCAAACCTTTAATTTCACATAGCTTCGTGCTCCGTTATCCATTTCATACAATTCTTTTTTTGATCTTGAGTATTTTTCCGAGATTTACCTTATTTTTTTTAAAAAAAAATTACTAAATAGATGAAAATGAGCATTGTCCGGAAAAAAGAAGGGATGCAACTCGATGACTTCCGGGGGGGGGGGGCTATCCTAGTACGACTCTCGCCAAGCACGCTTAACTTCGGAGTTCTGATGGGATCCGGTGCGTTAGTGCTGGTATGATTGCATACAATTGTCCTTGCTCTCAAAATTATCATAAACCCTTTGCTCTCCCTCCCCCTTCTCGAAAAATAAGGCGTGTAAGTCAAAACCTTTAAATAAGCGTAACTTCACGCTCCGTTATATTTTTTATGCGATTCTTTTTTTGATCATAAGTATTTTTCCGAGATCTAGCTTATTTTTTGGGAAAAAAAAATTAAACAGACGAAAATGAGCGTAGTCCGGACAAAAGGAGGGATGCAACATGAGGACTTCCCAGGGGATCACTCATCCTATTACTACTCTCGCCCAAGCGTGCTTAATTTTGGAGTTCTGATGGGATCTGGTGTGTTAGTGTTGGTTGGATCGCATCCATCAGTCGTAGCGCTCTTTAACCCTTTCCACCCTCTTCCCCTTCTCTAAAAATAATGCGCGTAAGTGAAAACCATTAAATACGCGTAACTTCGCGCTCCGTTATTCGTTTTATGCGATTCTTTTTTTGATTTTGAGTATTTTTTGAAAAAAAAAATATATTAAACAGACAAAAATGAGCATAGTCCGGACAAAAAGAGGGATGCAAAATGAGGACTTCCAAGGGGGGTCACCCATCCTATTACTACTCTCGGCCAAGCACGCTTAACTTCGGAGTTCTGATGGGATTCGATGCGTTAGTGCTGGTATAATCGCATCCATCAGTCCTAGCGCTCAAAATTCTCGTAAACCCTTTCCTTCCCTTCCCCCTTCTAAAAAAATAAGGAGCATAAGTGCAAACCTTTAAATAGGCGTAACTTCACGCTACGTTATCTGTTTTATGCGATTCTTTTTTTGATCTTGAGTACTTCTCCGAGATCTAGCTTATTTTTAGGAAAAAAATATATTAAACAGACGAAAATGAGCATAGTTCGAAGAAAAAGAGGGATGCAACACGAGGACTTCCAAGGGGGTCACCCATCCTATTACTACTCTCGCCCAAGCACGCTTAACTTCAGAGTTCTAATGAGATTCGGTGCATTAGTGCTGGTATGGTCACATCCATCAGTCCTTCCACTCAAAATTCTCTTAAACCCTTTCCTCGCCCTCCCCCTTCTCAAAAAATTAGGCGCGTAAGTGAAAACCTTTAAATACGCGTAACTTCACGCTCTGTTATCTGTTTTATGCGATTCTTTTTTTTTTGATCTTTACTGTTTCTCCAAGATCTAGCTTATTTTCCGGAAAAAAAAAATATATTAAACAGACGAAAAATGATCGTAGTCAGGACAAAAGTAAGGATGCAACACGAGGACTTCCCAAGGGGTCACCCATCCTATTACTACTCTCCCCCAAGCGTGCTTAATTTCGGAGTTCTTATGGGATTTGGTCCTTAGTACTGGTATGATCGCATCCATCAGTCGTAATGCTCTAAATTAACTTAAACCCTTTCCTCCCTCTTCCCCTTCTCTAAAAATAATGCGTGTAAGTGGAAACCCTTAAAGACACGTAATTTCGCGATCCGTTATCCGTTTTATGCGATTCTTTTTTTATTTTGAATATTTTTCGGAAATTTAGCATTTTTTTTGAAAAAAAATATATTAAACAGACAAAAATTAGAGTAGCCCGGACAAATGGTGGGAATAAACACGAGGACTTCTCAAGGGGCCACCCATCCTAGTACTACTCTAGCCCGAGCATGCTTAACTTCAGAGTTCGGATGGGATCCATTGCGTCAGTGCTGGTATGATCGCATCCATCCGTCCTAGCGCTCAATTTTCTCATAAACCCTTTCCTCTCCCTCCCCATCCACGAAAAATAAGGCGCGTAAGTGCAAACCTTTAAATACGCATAACTTCGCGCTCCGTTATCCGTTTTATACAATTCGTTTTTTGATCTTGAGTTTTTTCCCGAGATTTAGCTTATTTTAAAAAAATATATATACTAAACAGAAGAAAATGAACGTAGTCCTGACAAAAGGAGGGATGCAACACGATGACTTCCTGGGGGGTCACCCATCTTAGTACTACTCTCGCCCAAGCATGCTTAACTTTGGAGTTCTGATGGGATCCGGTGTGTTTGTCTTTGGTATGATTGCATCCATTAGTCCTAGCACCCAAAATTCTCTTAAACCCTTTCCTCCCCCTCCCCATTCTCGAAAAATAAGGCGTGTAAGTGCAAGCCTTTAAATACGCATAACTTCACGCTCCGTTATCTGTTTTATGCCATTCCCTTTTTTATCTTGATTATTTCTCCGAGATCTAGCTTATTTTTTGAAAAAAATATATTAGACAGAAAAAAATGAACGTAGTCCGGACAAAAGGAGGGATGCAACACGAGGACTTCGTAGGGGGTCACCCATCCTATTTCTACTCCTGCGCAAGCGTGCTTATCTTCGGAGTTCTGATGGGATCCAAAGTGTTAGTGCTGGTATGATCGCATCCATCAGTCGTAGTGCTCAATTTTCTCTTATAATCTTTCTTCCCCGTTCCCCTTCTCTAAAAATAAAGCGCGTAAGTGCAAACCTTTAAATTCGCATAGCTTCGTGCTCCGTTATCCGTTTCATACAATTCTTTTTTTGATCTTGAGTATTTCTCCGAGATTTACCTTATTTTAAAAAAAAAAAAAATTACTATAAAAATGAAAATGAGCATTGTCCGGAAAAAATGAGGGATACAAGACGAAGACTTCCGGGGGGGGGGGGGCACCCATCCTAGTACGACTCTCGCCAAGCACGCTTAACTTCGGAGTTCTGATGGGATCCGGTGCGTTAGTGCTGGTATGATTGCATACAATTGTCTTTGCTCTCAAAATTATCATAAACCCTTTCCTCCCTCTCCCCCTTCTCGAAAAATAAGGGGTATAAGTCAAAACCTTTAAATAAGTGTAACTTCACGCTCCGTTATCTTTTTTATGCAATTCTTTTTTCGATCATAAGTATTTCTCCGAGATCTAGCTTATTTTTTGGGGTAAATAATTAAACAGACGAAAATGAGCGTAGTCCGGACAAAAGGAGGGATGCAACATGAGGACTTCCCAGGGGGTCACTCATCCTATTACTACTCTCGCCCAAGCGTGCTTGATGTTATATCCCGTATTTTGTACGACGGGATAATCCGAGTTAACCACGATAAGTTAGGGACAAGACTATTTCGGAATACGAAGTCGAGACTTTAACTACGATTTGTTTAAGACATGAGCTGCTTATGATTTTCTGGCATGGAATATTAAGGAAATTTGGGGTCAAAAGTTATTTTAGGAAAGTAATTGGTTCATGAAAAAGAAAAAAAAAAGAGAAAATAGAAGGCATGTGGCCGGCCACATGGAGGTGGGCCATGGCCACATGGATGGTTAATATATGGGAGCAAAAGATGAATAATTAGTCATCTTCATCATTTCACACCTAGAAAAATCAAGAAGCTTGGAGAGAAAACCAATATACGTATATGTTTATTCTCAAGAACCTCCTTAGAAGGTGAATCATGGAGGGGTTGTTAAACGTTCAAGAAAAATGCTAAGAAAATGTCCGTAAGGTTTAATCTTCTTTCATAGTTATGCATGGTTTGTGTATGTTGTGAAGTGTAGAAATGAATCGAAACGTTCGTAGAAAGTTCCATGCATGGTATTATGACTTAATGTGTGTGGGAGTGATGAATTGGCTATTTAGCACGTTGGTTGTTGTTGGTGTTGAAATGGATGGAAATCATGAAATATGTGTGTGTGTGATGGTGGCCGAATGTAGGTCATCTTGTGTGACAAGGAATGAACTAGTTTTATTTAGTGTTTTGGTTGTTGTTGTTATAGAACTTAACATGAGAGTTTTTTCGTTGTGACTCTCGAGCGTGGAGGTTAATGTGCATTTACTTATCTATCCATTTGAGAATGACATTGTTAGATGATGATTGTTGGTGTAATTTATGAATTTGGGAAAGAGGAATGTGTTGGTGATGTTGTTCTCGGGTTTGGAGATGAATTCGGGTGAATTGGAGAGTTGGTCGGGTTGTTTGAAATATTGTGCGAATTGTTTAAAGTGTTCTTGAATATTGTTTGAATGGTTTCGGATTGTTCACGTATGTGCGTTGATGTTCCTTGAATGTAAGTAGTTGAATTGAATATAATGAATGTTGTTGAATTATATGTATATATATGATGATTATTGATGTTGTATGATGATATGGGAGATTTGGTGGCCGGTTATTGTATTTATAGGGGAAATGGCATATAGAATTTGGCGTTCGTTTGGAATCGGGTTCCTAAATCCCTTAGCTAATGGTTAGTATTTAATGACGTATTGTAGATCTTGGAAAGTCCGCGACGTTGGATTATGTACATGTATATTCTTTCTTTCTTTTGATGATTTTACTTGACACGAGCCTTGAGGTAACTCTCTCGAGCGTTATGAGTGATAATCGCATCCTTAATATGGTTAAGGGGTCTTTATGCTTTGATATGATTGGATTACATGCATAAATGGTTTTTTCTATGTCTAAAAATGTATGTCACGTTCGTAGAAAGTTCCATAACGTATTATAACTTGATTTTGAGATGCATGATTTATGTTTTAGAGGCAATGGCTTTGTTTTTGAATGATTTAACATGATTTTCCGTACTACTACTTATCTATCCATTGATTGATGATTTGTGTGTATATGGTTTTCTTTCGTGTTCGTGCTACTTCCTACATGCGTCGTATTTCGTGCTTTACGCATGCTCACCGCGTACACGTTATATGTATATATATGATGATATGATGGGTATGATGATACGGGAGAATTGGCCGTGGCATATGATGACTTCGCGCGTCCTCACTAGAACGTTATGTGTACATGTATATGATGATTTTGGTGATCCGTTATGCATGCATATGTACATGATGATTTTCTATTTATGTCACTCGATCTATTTATGATTTTGAGATGCATGATTTATGTTTTCGGCAAGTTTTATATTTTGGTACATATTCTTCCGTTGTATATATATATATATATATACGTATATGTTTATTCGATCGCGTTTTTCATGGGGTACGGCATTTTTTGGGGGCCCTTTAGATTGTCCAATTTGTCTTGGAGTGCACCTACGTAGCCTATATTTTGGTACATATTCTTCGCTTTTGTATATATATATACGTATATGTTTATTCGGGGTCCGTAGACATATGTGTGGGTTGTGGGTAGTCACGGTTTGGTTGTGTCCATGTTTTGAATGTTCCCAAACTTATGTACGATATGTATATATGTACGCGCGATGTCGTGCCTTTCTGTACGTATGAGTTCGTATCATGTTCGCTATGGTCTGATTGTAGTTGGCAGGTGGGTACAAGTGCCCAGCTCGGGCACTAGTCACGGCCTACGGGGTTGGGTCGTGACACTAAATTTTAGGTTGTGGATCGGGTGAGGTTTTGGATGTCCCCGGCTGCGCTCTTAAAACCCTTTTCACCCCTTTCCCC